>NC_056726.1:573559416-573784416 GCF_019279795.1 Protopterus annectens
TCGATCAGGAGAAGGGTACAAAAAAATTTCCATAGCATTGGATATACCGTGGAACAGTGAAGACAGTCATCAAAAAGTGGAGAAAATATGGGACAACAGTGACATTGCAAAGAACTGGACATACCTCCAAAATTGATGTAAAGACAAGATGAAAACTGGTCAGGGAGGCTGCCAAGAGACCTACAGCAGCACTGAAGGAGTTGCAGGAATTTCTGGCAAGTACTGGTTGTGTACTACAAGTGACAACAATTTCCCATATTCTCCATATGTCTGGACTATGGGGTAGGGTTGCAAGACAGAAGCTTTTCCTTACAAAGAAAAACATCCAGGCCCAGCTAAAATTTGCAAAACAATACATCATGTCTCCCAATAGCATGTGGGATAATGTGTTATGGTCTGATAAGACCAAGGTTGAACTTTTTGACCACAATTCCAAAAGGTACGTTTGGCACAAAAACAACACCATCCCCACAGTGAAGTATGGTGGTGGCAGTATCATACTTTGGGGTTTCTTTTCTTCAGCTGCAACTGGGGCTTTAGTCAAGGTGGAGGGAATTATGAACAGTTTGAAATATCACTCACTTTTGGCGCAAAACCTTCAGGCATCTGCTAGAAAGCTAAAGATGAAGAGGAATTTCACCTTTCAACATGACAATGAACCCAAGCATACATCCAAATCAACAAAAGAATGGCTTCACCAGAAGAAAATTAAAGTTTTGGAATGGCCCAGCCAGAGCCCAGACCTAAATCCAATAGAAAATCTGTGGGTGACCTTAAGACGGCTGTGCTCAAGAGATAGCCTTGCAATCTGACAGATTTGGAGTGCTTTTTGCAAGGAAGAGTGAGCAAATATTGCCAAGTCAAGATGTGCCATGCTGATAGACTCCTACCCAAGAAGACTGAATGCTGTAATTAAATCAAAAGGTGCTTCAACAAAGTATTAGTTTAAGGGTGTTCACACACAACATAAGGGTGTGCAAACTTATGCAACCAGCGTATTTTACGTTTTTTTATTTTTTATATTTTTCCCCTAACAGATTTGCTTGTTTTTAATTGAATTGTACAGGTTTAGGTTACATTAAAGGTGGGAAAAGTTTTGAAATTATTTATTGTGGTCTCATTTTTTTATATAACAAAAACCTGACATTTTAACAGAGGTGGGTAAACTTTTTATATCCACTGTATATAAATACACACACACACATACACGTATGTATATATATATATATATATATATATATATATATATATATATATATACACACACACACACACACACATATACATACACAGGTGCACATACAAAGCACATGGCAAAATTATGCATAAAGTTACGATAAGAAATATTCTGGCATCTGATTTGGCCAGCATTTAGACTTTTAATCACCACACTCAACCTGTGAATCGAGTACTCAAGCAATCATACCACCTCAACAATCTCCTAACCTATGAATATTTAGATTTATTCAGTTATCTAGCAAAAAAGGAAAATCACTATACCACCCTAAATTAGTTCAGCTGGTTGCCACCAACAATAAAAGCAAGTCTCCTGCTAAACAATCTCACTAATAAAGAAGTTACGTCCTTACCATAACGTTCCATCTGTTTTGTCAATCTTCATTCATTCTTGATGAATGGGACTCGGTTCCGACCCCTCAGAACTGGCCCGGATGTTATACAGCTCGCGCCAGCCAAAAAAATCTCAAGCTAAGACTCTACCAACAATGCCCCTCTCTCCATTACCTCAGATTGAGTTTGCAGCCAAAGTATAGAAGGATAACAGAAGCCCTGTCTAAGGTGAAACCTAAAATCCTCCCAAAACCAATGTCCAAACCTCCAGAAGTCCTTAGGAGGGGGCAGGAGGGTGGGATATCAAGAATGAATGAAGGTTGCCAACCAGATGGAACGTTATGGTAAGGAAATAGCTTCTTTATCTGATGTTGTCAATTTTTATTCATTCTTGATGAATGGGACAGAGTCCCCAGTTACTTTAGGACCTGGGTGGCCCTAAGGAAGGATATTCCTAAAGCACCATAGAACCAAAGGATGCTCTTCCCCTGGAGTCCATATCCAATTTATAATGAGTGATAAAGGTATGGGGAGTGACCCATGTTATGGCTGCACATATTTCTTCCATGGAACCCTTGGAGTGGAAAACAATTGAAGTAGATACATATCTGGTGGAATGCGTTTTAACTTGAGGTTATTATGACTGTAAATGAAGGTAACACAGTCCCTAAGCCATTTTGATAAGGTAACTTTCGAGACTGGTTTACCCAAAGCTGAACCTGAAAAGGATACAAATAATTGATCTGATTTTCCATATGATTTGGTTCTGTCCAAATAGAAATGTAACTGTCTGTGAACATCTAGCAAATACAAGCAGTATTCACTTTTATTTGAAACAAATTGGAAAGAAGACTGGCAAATCTACAGTCTGGTTAATATTAGATTCTGAGACCACTTTAGGTAGAAAAGAAGGATTGGTTCTTAATGACACCCTATCCTTATGAAAAATCATCTAAGGGCGTTTCACACATAGGCCTGCAATTCAGAAACTTTCCTGAAAGAAGTAATTGCCACCAGAAAAAGAGTGTTCCATGAAAGGAAGTTGAGATTGCAAGTAGCTGCTGGCTCAAAGGGCTGAAGGACTGTAATACTAAGGTCAAATCCCATGGAGCTGTAGGATCCTTGAATTTAGACATAAAGCACCTTTAAGAAAGGTTTTACATAAATGACAAGAAATCAAGGTATGATCATCAAACCCACTGTGGAAATTGGAAATGGCTGCTAATTGGACTATGCTGGTGGAAAAAGAAGCTCCTACTTCAAAAAGAAAGCCATAAGTTCCAAGACTTTGTCAACCGGGGCTGAAAAGGGACCTAAATTATTTGTACGGGCCCAGACTGAGAATCTCTTCCATTTGCTAAGATAGAGTTTGCTGGTGGACAGTTTATGAGAAGCCAAAAGGATTTTTTTGTACTGGAGAAGGTAATTTGCTCTGTCTGGCAATTAATGGAATTGGAGATACCAAGTTGTCAGCTTGAGAATGTGAAGGTTGGGATACACCAATCCCTGTAGGTGAGACAGAAGGTCTGGAACTGGGTCCAGAATCCAAGAACGGTGAATCAGGTGAGGTCAAAGGAAGGGGAACCAGACCTGACAGGGCCAATAGGGTGCAATGAGGATCACTTTGCTTCTCAATCTTTGGGTTTTCTTCAAGAATAGGGGAATGAGAGGGATTGGGGTAATGGCTAAAAGCAGTCCTGGGGACCAATTGTGGAGGAGTGCATCTCTCAGGCAATCCCCCTGTAGGGGGAATTAGGGCAAAGTAGCTGCTGCTTTTGTTGTTTATTGGGGAGGCAAAATGTTTGCAGTTAGGCTGGCCTCAGCGACGAAAATTTTTTATCACCACCTTGGTAATGAGAGACCACTTGTGAGGCAGATGGATACATCTGCTCAGTTTTGTCTGCTATCATGTTGGAGCTTCCCCGGATATGCATCATTGTTAGAAAGTGGTTGGAAGCCATAGCTCATTGCCATATCCTGAGAGCTTCTCGACACAGGGAGTAGGATCTGGTTCCAACTTGCTTGATGTACCAGACTACTGTCATGTTGTCTGATTGGACTGCAACCATCCCCAAAGGAAGGACAGACTGAAAGGCTTGCAATATACTAGAAGCACCGCCCTTAATTTTAAGACACTGATGTGCAAATTGGCCTCTTGCAGCGACCAAGTGCCTTGAACTGTTCTTCCAAGATAATGCTCCCCACCCAATCTGAGAAGCATCCGTGGTCACTATGGTGAGGGTCAGAGAAGGAGCGAAGTTGCGGTCCCATAGATTTTCCTCTGACTTCATCCACCAGGAGAGATCCTTCTTGCAGCGATTTATCAAAATTGGATAAGACACTGGCTGCGTCAGTATCGACCATTGCGCCACTAAGAGCCATTGAAGCAGCCTCATGTGGTACCTTGATAAGGGTACTAAAGTTATGGTCGCTGCCATAGATCCCAGAGCTTGCAGGACTAGAAAAGCAGGAACCTTGTTTTTGGAAATGATTACAAAAATGAAGGTCGCAAGTACAACTAATCTGTGTAGAGGGAAAGAGGCTACAAAAGAAAGTGTATTGAGGCATGCCCTATAAATTCTAGGTCTTGTGTTGGAGTCCACTGTGACTTCTCTCTGTTGATCGCAATTCACAAAGACTGGAAAAGGTTCAATATGAAGACTGTGGCTTGAAGTAGTAGACGCCTGGTTGGGGCTGCGAGGGGCCAGTCAGCCAGGTATGGAAACACTCAGAATCTGCGTAGCTTCAAGTGAGCTGTTACTGCTGCCATGCATTTGGTGAACACCCTGGGTCTGTGGTGAGACCGAAGGGCAGCACTCTGAATTAGAAATGACTGGATCCCAAACAGAAGAGGAGGAACTTTCTGGAGCATTTGTTCATCTTTAGGTAGTAATACACATCCTGAAGGTCTATAGAGCACATACAATTGCTATTTTCTAGAGAAGGAAGGATAGACTGAACCGTGACCATCCAGAATTTTGTTTGCTGAACTAAATTGTTCAGAAGGCTGAGATCTAAAATTGCTCTCCAGTTCCCTGTCTTTTTTGGCACTAAAATTGTCCTTGAGTAAAATCCAGATCCTCTCATCTGGTGGGACTTCTTGGATGGCTGTTTTTTTCTAGGAGCATTTGAGTATCTACGGCTGCTTAGTCCCTCTGATTGGGTGGAACGTTGGGGACTCTTTCTGGGGTCTTTGGAAAGAGAGTAAAGGGAATTTGTTAACCTCTGGTGATAATTATCTGCACCCAAGTATCCGAAGTTATCAATAGCCAGGCTGTCTGGTGCAGTGAAAATCTTCCTCCGACTGCTTCCGGAGGTAAGTAATCAGGCCTCTATTCAGGAACAGTGGTAGGGCTGCCTGGAAAAGTAATCTCTGGAGCCCTGATTTTGCTGACCTCCTCTGCCACAGGGAGGGAGTCTTCCACTTGAACTCCTCCCTGCCCCGAAGGGATTATTCACCACGCTTGCCCTGAAAAGGCCCCTGGGACTTTTTGAACCACATTTTTTTACTCTCCTGATTCCTAGAGTAAGATCGTTGAGAAGTATAGAAATGAATGCCCACAGCAGAAAGGGTCTTTCCATCTTTTTCACACTTGAATAGTGTGTCTCTGACTTTGGGGCCAAACAAGGAAGATCTGTCAATAGCAGCATTGACAAAGGAAGACTTGAAAGGTTCCACAAAGTCATAAAAGTGTATCCAGGCGTTGCGCCTTATGGCAATGCCTGAACCCGCTGCCCTAATCATTCCTTCTGCTGCATGAATGATGAGCCACATGGATGAGTTTGATATAGACTCCAGGGAGGCAAGCTTAGAGGCAACTTTATCCTGCACCTCGTCAAACACAGCTCCAGCGAGGGTATGCGATAGCTCCTTTATCAGATCCCTTTGGAGTCTAGTAAAGTGTGCAATGAAATTCAAGGAACTAAGAGTGAAGGTCGATGATGCAAAGACCTGCTTCCCAAACCTGTCCATCGTTCGAGACTCTTGGTTAGGAGGGTGGACAATGGAACTCTCCTCGTCAAGTTCCTTTTTGGTGGCTGCCACCACCACCATGGCATCTACTACTAAACCCTTTCCTCACTGTGGTTGGGCCTCTGGTGCTGATAAGATTTTGTCCAGCTTCCGGGGAATTCGCTGTATGGAATAAGGAGCCTTCCACACTCGCTGTACGATAAGCTTAATAAGGTCGTCGGCGGGTGGGGTCACCCAGGAAGCAGCTGGGTAAGCACTGAAAAACTACAAGAACACAGATTTCTCTCAGGATGGGTTTGTGGACTTCCAATCACCCCTCTGTTTTAAGATTTCCAGTATGTCTCCAAATGAGACATTCTCAGGGGGTGAACGGGGAGAACCCTCCCCTTCATCGTAGTCTCTCTCTTCTGTGACAGATTCTTCTGGAGAATCTAGATGCTTCCTCTTGCAAGTCTTCTTATGAGTTGGTTCCTCAGTGGGAATCTCTACGGAAGACTCCGAAGAAGAGGTGCCCTCTGTCCTGACATGAGAGATAGTGACAGCTGTAGTCCAGAAGGTACAAATATGTGACACTCTGAAGAAGAAGCAAGCTGAGAGCTTGCCAGTGCTAAAGCTCTCTCCATGATCTGGAAGGCAGGCCCACCCAAAGAAAGATGGGAGCCCGGGAACTGAGAGAGACAACCTCGGAACCTGGGTCACACTCTGCTGCGAAGGATCGCCCTCTAAAACAGGAGTTTGGGAAGAGTCCAAAACTGCCAGGGTTCCGAGAGCCAAGGACGACCCCGAACACACAACTGGTACAGTACCGGAGGCCTCAGAACTGACAGTCAAACTACAGCCCCAAGAGTCTATCCGTACCGAGGGAGCCGAAGACATCAAAGCCAAAGCAAGCAACAAAGAAGGTCATTACCGTACCAACTGGAACCTGGGTAATCAAAGTGGTAGGCTCTGCACCTAAAAGGAAGTTTGGAGAAGGAAGATGAGGACGACTCCTTGGAGAATAGACCTCAACTCTGAAAGGGAGTGTGGGAAGACCCCTGGCTGCAAAAAGCTGATCCACTAATCTCACCACTTTTATCTCGGAAAGACTTCTGGCTGACCGGACCGACATCCCCAAGGGAGACTCAGGCATATCTATGAATGGACTGGGGAGTTGACCCAAATAGAGGTCTATAGAAAGGGAGTATCTTGCTCTGGGAAGTAAGATTGCTTCGAGCTTCAGCATCGTATTCTGTGCAGCAGATGAAGAAGTAGGAACAGAGTGGGAAGTCAAAGATGCAGGCACCAACAAAATTGTCAGTGTCAAGTCTGTCTAGGTCGGTGCTGATGAGGCTGTCTGTGCCAAGGTTGTCAAGATCAGTGCAGAAACGTTTGGCACAGAGGAGGTCATGACTGTCGGTGCCGAAGGCTATTTCACAACTAGCTTTGGGAGCTTACTCTTTGGTTTCAAAGAGATTAAAGGAACTGGTGACGTATATCTTTTGGAGTCCAGTGCCAATGGTAAGCTCGGCACTAAATGACTTCTCTTTTTCTGTTCAAATTTAGAAGACTCTGGATAAGAAATGGCTTCTTCAAAGGAGGATTTTAATAACCCCCTTAAAATCAACTTATTCTGGCACTCTGCCAAAGTTCTAGAACTAAAACCTTGGCAGATCTTACAATTAGTTTCTAGATGGGGAGTACCAAGCAATATATGCACAAAAGATACCCATCTGAATTGAGCATCTTTTTTCCACAATCTTGGCATTGCTTAAAACCAGATATGCCTTTCTGCTTCTCTGCCATTTAAAAGAGATCACACACACACACTCGTAAAGTACAGGAAAGCAAACCTACCAACAATGGTAGGGAGAAATACCTATAATGGTAATCAGAAAGGGAAAATACCAGCGATGGTATCAAAGATATTACCAAAGAGGTAAAAGGGAAAGGGGAAAGGAAAAATTACTAATGATAGTAATAAAGAATACCGTTTGGTAAAAGGGTAGAGCTGACTTAGACATACACACATGCCACACTAAAAAAATACAGTAAAAAAGGAAATAAAGTTTTCTATAATACTGACAGCAAGTTTTAAGGGAATATATATAGATATATAGATCAAATTAAAGCACTTAGCTGGAGAGTATCGGCTGACGTGTCTTGTTATTGGAGCAGCAAATGAGATCTGAGGTAATGGAGAGAGAGGTATTAAGGGTCAAGAGTTTTTTGGCTACTGCGAGCTGTATAATGGCCAAGCCAGTTCAGAAGGGTCAGAATGGAGTCCCATTTGTCAAGAATGAATGAAGATTGACATTAGATTTACTGTTTCAAAGTTACTGCCTATCCAACATCAAAGCTAAAGCACAGAACTGAAACATATTCTCAGAGAACAACTTGTCAATACAACATCATTGTCCACTCACCTCCTTCTGGTGCTGTCATAGGTGAGAAGGTCTTTACAAAGGTAACTCCAAAAACAAAGAATTTCCCAATGAGGTAAGAAATACCCACTTCTACCAAGAATGTGAAGAAAAACTGCACAATTATGGCAAAGACTTGAACAGATGCAACTATTTTCAAGCAGGAGATGACATTTGAAATCTTACACTCCAAAGCTTAAACTTGCTTCATTAATCTCCATATGACAGACAGGGGCTATGGTCTTTAAACTCTTGCACTGCTATCAATATTTGTGTGCAATGAAACCAGCACTATGGGGTTTGTATCCCTCTACTGACAGCAGATATCATACAAAGGACAATTCATCTTAAGGGTATATAGTAAAAGTTGACTGTTCCCTTGGGTAATAGCCAAAATCTTCCACACCTAAATAAGCTCCACTCTGTACAGATACAGAACAGAGTTGTAGCCACTGGCTTCCCCAAATTTCAACCATCTCCTCTAAGTCTGAGCCAGGTGCCTTTCAGTGCAAACTTACCAACAGTAATTGAAACTTTATTAGAATTATTCTGAGTGTGCACACACACCGACACACAAACACTGACTGACACACACACACCAAGTTTACAACTTACTGTTTGCTGTTAAAATAAACCAGTACGTAAATATTTAACTTGTAACAATTCAATCTGATCAGTCACACTTCTAAGAGTGGATGGTACATACTTTTGAAATATTGATAAAGGGCATGAGTCCTTAGACAAACAAACAAAATATCAGCCGCAAACATTTGAAGTTGGGTAATACAATTTTTTACTTGAAATGAAAACAGGGTAACCATTTATTTTCATCGGTTCATAGGAGATCACTAGGCTAACAGCTCAACAGCTATTACAAGCCTAGCTAGTTTTACTTAGGTTTTACCCAATTTTCTATCCCTTGGAGAAAGATAACAAGATTCAGCAAGCAGGTTCTGACAATTTTTACAGATTGCATCTGTCCATAAGGGACATGTGTGCCACCCCAGGAGTGAATTTATGATTTCTCATCCATTGGTCCAGATTGTGCTTGAAGATGGTCAGGGAAGGGCTCTGCTTCACATGAACAGGAAGCCTATTCTATTGGAGAGGAAATCTCTATGACATATACCTTTCTCGCCAGCATGATGTATTCATGCCACAGCTCATGTTTAGATCCTTGAAGAGTTTAACCCTTGTGGCAATTAGTTTTGTGAATATGCAATTTTTCCATCAGGGCTGGGTCAGAGACTGCTTTGTAGATCAGGCATAGTTCACCCCCAGTAATTGGTAGGAAATTGAATACAGTGCCGTTTCAATGCTGTTGTTCAAGTGGTTGTACAGGGCATTTGGGGCTTTCATGTTTTCGGGGTTAGGGGGAGCTTTAAAATTACCTATGCTATCACTTAATAGAAGGTAATTTGCCTTGGAAAAATTCTTTAGGGTTTCAGGGTTTGATGGCAGTTCTACCACTGCATTTATTTCAAAGGAGACTGATTTATGATCTAAAACTACCAATAAGGATGTTCCACTGGGGGGACAACACTGCCCCATGTTTGAAAGTACTGCGTCAAGGATATATGAGCCCTTTCTGGGAGTGCACACCAGCTGTTCCATAGCATTTGCATTGACATAGTCCAGGAATATACGAACCTGCATGTTTGTGGTTGTGGGTTGTGTATATTTCCCACTTTATGGAGTAGTTAAAATTGCCCATGAGTAGTTTGCTGGGCAATGTTTGCACACAAAAAAAAATGAAAATAAACCATTGTAAAAGACATATAATGAGGAACTATCTGTTTCTGTCGTGGGATATACAGCCCCTTTATCAGACACTTGCACTTAAGACCAAAAGAGAGCTTTTGTATTCCTTACAAGCTGTAGAGCCAAATATTTCAGCTGTGTCTCAAAGGCATGTCGCCTGTTGCTTTCTAAATTAGCAGTTAGTCAGGCAGTCCATCTGTTTATAAGTCCTCAGACAGGATTTCTTGTGGATTTAGTTTGAAGAGAAAATATATTCCTATATCAGTTTCAGCAGTACTCTGGGGAGTAAGGGAAGATGGTCCTAAAAAACTGCTGTCTAAAGAAGACATCATTATCATGGGGCTCGGCAATTTTCAAGAAGCATTATATAAGTACTGCAGAGCTTTTAAATTGCAAAAAATTTCCACAGCAGCAAATGCAGTTATGTACAATTTTACATATTTTGTTTGCATATTAAACAGTTGCTAAAAAAAACAAGTGTATTGCAACATTTTAATTTTTATCTTGGTCTAGAACAACTTTAGTACAACTTCCTATGTATTTTTTCTTTGAAAACAAAGCAGCATTTTCTCAAGTTACTACAGCACTCCTCACTCACATTTCCTCCCTCGAAGACTAACACGTTTTGTTGAAACACTCTCAAGAAACAAAGTTTGAAATAAAAGAAAAACCTTATGACACACACACACACACACACACACACACACACACACACACAGTTTCTTGCTTTGAAAGATCCTCTACATTTTTGTTTACAAATTAGACCATGTTTGCCATTTTTACCTGATTTTGCTTTGACTTAATACTCAATCCTGACCTTTTAACTATCTATTGGGTCTCCCATGTCTATGTGGTGCAGCACTAACCAGGTATACCCTGACTCCTTCCTGTCTTAATCATTTCACTGCTCACAAGCTATGCAGTACATTTTATGTTACTTGTAATGCCTAATAAAGATTTTGCCCAAGCATACATTTTCTATGCATTATACTCATATCGCCTGAAAAAGGAAATTAATAGACAGTGCCCTAAGGTGCCCAAAGATAGGCCTATGGGACTGTCAACTGCAACATCACTGCTCCTCTCCTTCTAGCTCCTTTTCAGGAGTCCACTTTTGTAGAACAATCCCTTTTTTCCAGTACAGACTCTTACTATCCATGAGGTTTAGGACTTCCACTGGCTATCTCTCTCTCGTCTTGCAAAATAATATCAAAGGATTGCATCCGCCTTAAATTTCTTTTGGCAAACCTCCCAACTGTCACTTTAATGGTAGTCTAGTACAGACTGACAATTGTGCCTCAGATTTAGGTTTACTGCTATCAAAAGTTTGTTCCATGAAATAACCCCTTCCAGAAGTCATCCAGCAATTTCTGACAGATGTAACCCCAGTTTGTACATATTGCCATCACCTAGCTCTTTTTTCTGAAGAAGCTACATTACCAGCCATGAATGGATCCATGGATACTGGCTGAGTATCAGTCCTGCTATCTTCCCATGTGTGATTGCCTCCACAGCTGGTTGTGTGCAATCCTGTGTACACATGGTACTGCATTACCAAACTCAATATCTTTTACAACATCTGCTGGGTATAATCAAACACTATCACATACATATCTACCTGTCTCCCCTTCCAAGTTCAAATGAACCCTAGCCAGTGGCACTTGCAAAGGTGTCCCTTCCCTGCCCCTAACTAGAGTGGACTGTATGTGACATCATTCCTCTGAGCCAGTGATCAAGGAGCCTCAATCATCCCCACCATCACCGGTGAGGAACATTCACTGTGAGAAAACTAGATACACACAGTATTTTCAGATGCAGCCATCTGCACCAAGTACAATTTCCACACTCCAGTACTGGGGCTGGGCTTTTTCTCCAGGCCCCAAGTAAGACTCCCCACTGACCACTATAGAGCTGAGTCCTTAGCCAGGTGTTCCAAGCCAAGTCCCTCCACCACCCTCTCTGTGAAATCATTGCGCTGTTTTCTTGTTCAAAGCAGCTTGTCTCACACACACTCTGAGATTTGATTTTCATACACACACACACCTGGGAAAGGCTGGCACAGCTTACCAGCTCTGCCACCTCTTCCCAGACTATAAGGTAGATTTGCTGCCACCAGAAAACCTGAAACCAACTACATCAAGGCTCTTACCAGGGTACTCAATTACACTTCGTAAAATTAATACTTTTACAAATGCTAGTGTTTAACCAAGCAGCAAGGCTTTCAAGAACGTGGAGCCACAATGCCACTAAATAAATGCAAGTACTCTCAAAGGTTAAATATTTTCTAAAAACTCAGCCACAATGAAAGGTTTAGATATATTTACTAACAAATAATAACAAAAACCTGAAAACAATGAAAAAGAAGTTATGTCTTACCATAACGTTCCATCTGAGTTGATCTTCTTCCAGTCATCACTGATGGGTTCGGTTCCAAGTCCTCGGAACAGAGTCGGCCTTATACCAAGCTTGCGTGCACCAAAACTCTTGAGCTAAGCTGCTACCTACAATGCCCTTCACTCAGTTACCTCAGATCAAGTTTGCATGCAACATATTGAAAAAACAGAAAAATCAGAGGCCATCTCTGCACAGAAACCCTGAAACACCACAAGACCCAGAAGATCCGACAGGAGCCGATGATGGGGGTCGGTGGGAGGCTGTGATGACTGGAAGAAGATCAACAACTCAGATGGAATGTTATGGTAAGACATAACTTCTTTATCTGAAGTTGTTAATCTTCTTCCTATTCATCACTGATGGGACAGAATCCCAGTGTTTATATTACCCTATCGTACGATTTAAATAGCGAATGCTATTTTATCGTACCTAAAATATTTAAACCACAAAAAATCGAACATACAGAACAGCAAATTTTTTCCCAGGAAAAAACTTGCTGTTCCGAAACACAAATACACAACACAAGCACACCAAAATAAATAAACCACACAAATACACTTAACAAAACCATAATTCTAACCCTACACCTACTACCTATCCATTCACCTTAACCCAACCCCAAAGTCCCTAACTACCACACACTCACCTTACCCACTCCCTAACCCTAAAGTCCCTAACTACCACACACTCACTTACCCGCTCCCTAACCCTAAAGCCCCTAACTTCCACACACTCACCTTACCCGCTCCCTAACCCTAAAGTCCCTAACTATCGTGCACTCACCTTACCCCGATCCGTTCCCACACTTACCTTAACCCGGTCCGTAACCTCCGTTCACATACTTACCTTACCCCGGTCCGTAACCTTCCCACCACAGTAGAATAAATAGTGAAGTCATGGAACAGACAACTAAAATCTTACCCTAGGTAAGATTTCGAAGTTCCGTGGCTTTGCTATTTTGAGTTTTCGACAAAAAAGGGTCGATATTATAGCATTTGAAGTTTAAAAACTTCGATATTATAATATAGACCTGAATCCCAAGCTACATGGAGAACCTGGGTGGCAGTTATGGAAGAACATTCCTGAGAACCATTGAACCAAAGGCTGCTCTTCCCCTGGAGATCAGATCCAGTTTGTAATGCTTGATAAAGGTATGGGGGGGTTAGCACAAATTGCAGCTGCACAGATGTCATCCATGGAGGCAACCAATGCTGCAATAGCTCTAGTTGAGTGAGCTTTGATTTGACCAGACTTAGATTCATTCGTAAGCGAATATGAAAAGCTAATGCAATCTGAGCCATTTTGACAAGGTAACTTTCGATACTGCACCTCCCATTCTAGGGCCCGCAAAGGAGACGAAAAGTTGGTTTGACCTGCGAAAGGACTTAGTTCTGTCCAGGTAGAAACGTAATTGTCTATGAACATCCAATGAATGTAGGCAGTATTCTCCCTTGTTTGAATAATTTGGAAAGAATACAGGGAGCTCAATGGATTGATTAATAGAAAAGTCGGAAACCACCTTGGGAAGAAGGGATGTTAGTACGAAGTGATACTCTGTCCTTATGGAAGGTCAGATAAGGAGTCTTGATACATAAGGCTTGCAACTCAGATATTCGTCTGGCTGAATTGACCGCCACCAAAAATAAGGATTTCCATGACAGGAATTTTCGATCACATGTAGCCGCAAGCTCAAATAGGGGTAGAGAGAGAGACTGGAGAACCCGGGAGAGATTCCATGCCTCCACTGGCTGTCTGATGGGAGGTCTGCTGTGGAATATTCCCTTGAGGAAGGTCTTGCAAAGTCAGGTGGAAATAAGCAGAACTCCATCTGACCCATTATGGAAGTTGGAAACAGCTGCTAAATGGACTTGAATGGTGGAAGCTGATGCACCATTGTCGAACAGCTCAGCAAGATAATGAAGAATACTAGCTACAGGAGCTGAAAATGGATCTAGTTTCTGATTATGTGACCAAATAGAGAATCTTTTCCATTTATCCCTGTAAAGTTTTCTGGTGGATGGTTTATGTGAGGCCAAGATAATATCACGGACGGATGAAGAAAGGGTTTCCTGCCTGGCACCTAACGGAAGTGGAGAAACCAAGCCGTCAGCTTGAGAGTGGACAGATTCGGGGGAGTCAGCCCTTGTGGGTGAGATATGAGGTCTTGACGAGCGTCCAGGATCCAAGGAGGTTGTAACAGATGAGGTTGAAGGAAGGGAAACCACACTTGATGAGGCCAGACCGGGGCAATGAGGATCATTATGCTTCTCAACTGAATAGCTTTCTTTAGAAAAAGAGGAATCAGGGGAATCGGAGTATAAGCACAAAGGAGACCCGCGGGCCAATTGTGAATCAAAGCGTCTCTCAGTGACTCCCAGTGAGGGGGAAAGAGGGCAAAGTAGCTGCTGCAGTTTGTGTTTGAGGGGGAAGTGAAAAGATCGCAGCATGGCTGGCCCCAACAGCTGAAGATATCTGCCGTCACACTCAGATTGAGAAAGCACTCATGAGGATGGAGGATGCATCTGCTTAGTCTGTCCGCAATCACGATGGAGCTCCCCAGGATATGGGGTGCGATCAGAAGGCAGTTGGAAGCTATCGCCCACTGCCAGATTCTCATGGCTTCATGACATAGGGGGTAGGATTTGGTCCCTCCCTGTTTGTTTACGTACCAGACAATGGACATGTTGTCCGACTGGATAGCAATCGTTACAGACAGAAGGAGCGGGTGGAAAGCTTGCAACATCAATAGCACTGCTCTTAACTCCAGGACATTGATATGCAAAAGTTGATCTCTATACTGGACCACCTGCCCTGGACTGACTTTCCCTGTAAGTGCCCCCCCCCCTATCAGGGAAGTGTCCGTGGTCACCGCGGCACTGGGTTGGTGATCCTGGAAGGGCAACACCAAAGATTTTCATTTGTATTCATCCACCAGAGTAGATCTTGTTTGCAGGTGTTGGTGATGAGGATCTGTGAGCTCAGGGAGTGAAAATTGGATATCCACTGGGACTGAAGAAGCCATTGCAGCAGCCTCATGTGTAATCTGGTTAGGGGAACAATTGGGATGGCTGCAGCCATAGACCTCAGAGCCTGGAGAACTTCCCTTGCAGACACTTTTCTTTGACAGAGTATCACTTGAACTTGTGCCCTTAATCTCTGAAGCCTGTGAGGAGGAAGAGAGACCAGACTTGATTGAGTGTTGAATATTGTCCCTATGAATTCCAATTGTTGTGAGGGCTGAAGATTGGATTTTTCCCAGTGGATGGTGATGCCCAGTGACTCCGCTAGTGCTAGAGTGTATTGGAGGGTCCTGACCAGAAGGCGCTTGGTGGGGGCGGAGAGGAGCCAATCGTCTAGATATGGAAACACCTGGAATCCCCAAAGTCTCAGATGAGCTGTGACCACTGCTAGGCATTTCGTGAACACTCTGGGGGTCGTTGAGAGACCGAATGGCAGGGCTCTGAATTGGTAGTCATTGGCTCTCAGCCAGAAGCGAAGGAGACCTATGGAGTGCTTGTCTATCTTGATGTGGTAATATGCATCCCGGAGGTCTAACAAGCACATCCACATATCATCCCGCAGAAAGGGAAGGATGGATTGAATCGTGACCATGCGGAACTTGGTCTGAACTACTGATTTGTTTAGCTGGCTGAGATCCAAAATGGGCCTCCACTCCCCTGTCTTCTTTGGCACCAAAAAAAATCTTGAGTAGAACCCTGATCTGCACTGGTCTGGAGGGACCTGTTGGATGACTCGTTTTTGACATAGCTTTCATATCTTGGAAGCTGCCTCCTCCCTATGACTGGGTGTAACATCGGGAAGGAATTTCGGAGGTCTTGGATAAGATATTAGGGGAATGTGATAGCCTCTGGTAATGATTCTCTGCACCCACTGATCATTTGTAATAGAGAGCCAGGCAGCTTGGTGCAGACAGAAACGCACCCCGACTGCTTCCAGAGGAAAGCAATAGGGCAGCGCTTTAAGAGTGCTGATACGGTCTTCCCAAGAAGGAATCTCTGGCGTCCTGATTCCGGGGACCCCCTCTGCCCTGAAAGGGGCGTCTTCCATTATTGGAACCCCCTCCGCCTCTGGGGGAGTCCTCACCACGTGCGTCACGGAAAGGACCTTGAGACTTCTTGTACCACATCTTCCCACTCCTCTGGTTCCTGGAGAAGGAATGCTGAAGTTTGGAAAAGCGTAGGCCCACAGCAGACAAGGTCTTCCCATCCTGCTCGCACCTGGCTAATGTAGCCTTGACCTTAGCACCGAACAGAGCTGATGGTTCAATAGGGGGCATTTAAAAAGGAAGACTTGAAGTTGTCTGTGAGGTCACAAATGTGCATCCAGGCATGGCTTCTCATGAAAACGCCTGCACCTGCAGCTCTAGCCGCTCCTTCGGTTGCATGGGACGGCAACCTCATGGACGAATTAGATACTGACTCTAGGGTCGCAAGTTGGGAAGCAACTTTATCACGTGCCCCACCCGAAACTTGACCCGCGAGGGTTCCAGAGGGTTCAGTAATGAGATCTCTCTGAGCCTCGTAAAATGTGCCAAAAAGTTCAGCGACCTGACTGCAAAGGTCGCTGATGCAAAAACTCACGTCCCTAACCTGTCCACCACCCGGGACTCTCTATTGGGCGGGTGAACAGAATGGACTTTCCTCCGCAAGGTCTGGCAAACATTTAGACCAGTGGGGTTTGATCCTCTGGAGGGGAGAGTATTTTATTTGATCTCCTGGGGATGGTCTCAACGATGTCAGGGTTCTTCCACACCTGCTGCACGATGAGCTTGACCAACTCATTGGTGGGGAGGGTCACCCAAGAAGTGGAGGGCCAAGACCAGAAGGCCTGCAGGAATACAGATTCCTCCGATGAAGGACTGGTGGGCTTCCAGTCACCCCTCTGTTTCAAGATTTTGTAGAATATGAACAGCCAAAGCATGTGTTTGAGGGAATTGAGTATGTGACAGTCTGTATGTATTAAGATGTATGATGTACTGTGAACTTTGAATGAACTCTGATCAATGAGAAAATACTGAAAAACAAGAATCTGCTTGAAAGCAGGAAATGTTCCTTTTATGGAATTACATCAGATTTTCTCTCTCTGCCTAGAGATATGATGATGTGAATTGTCTTATGTTTACGCGTAAACCTTCGATTGGTTAATTGCCCTGTATAATGGTCTAATTGGTTCATTTTTATATTTTTGTACTGTCAGCAATATCACCAGTATATAAGCTTGTTTATTCCTTTGTTCTTTGAGTCTCCCTGGTGCTTTCCATGAGGCTCCCACACGTGGGTACTGTAGATAATAAAAAACACTGAAAGAGAGAAAGAACTGTATTTGTCTTCATTTTCAAAGTATTGTGTAACGTAACAATTTCCAGGATGTCTCCAAATGAGGCATAGTCAGGGGGCAACCGTGGGGATCCTTCCCCATCATCGTAGTCTTTATCTTCCATGAGGGACTCCTCTGGGGAGTCCATGTGTTTTCTCTTACACACCCATTTCTGAGGGGGTTCTTGGGTGGGAGCATCCGAAGAAGACTCAGAAAGGGAAATACCCTGAACAGGGGTTCCTGGGCTCTGTGCTCTCGGAGTCCTGGTGGGGGTGGCTTTTGACAGCTGCAGCTCAGAGGGAACTGGTGGGATGACCGACGTAGGAGGATTGCTGTAAGCAAGCACCCACTCCATCACCCGGAAAGCAGGCCCGCCTGAAGAGGAATGGGAGCCCAGAACCGAAGAAGACAATTTCGGAACCAGGGTCACACCCCGCTCCACACGGTCCGCCCTCGGGGATGGAGCCTCAAGCAAACTTGGGGCGGGAGTCACCCTCGGACCCGAAGACGGAATTGGCAACACGGCTGGAACCATGGCCGAAACCGAGGGTTCCACCCCCCAAGCATGAGATTGAGGAAGGATAGGTTCCGACGGAACTACACCCAAAGGGGCCTCGGAGCCTCAGACACTGTCGTTGTCAGCACCGAGGAAAGAGGTCCTCTCATAGATGTCTGGTATATGAGCCTCAGAACTGAGGGATCCAAGGGAGGAGAGTATATAGGGGTCGCCGGTATAATAGACCCAAAGCCCAGAGTGGGGTGGGGTCTAGGAAAATTTGTAATTCCCCTGGCAGACAGCAGCTGGTCAAAAAGGCGCACCACATCCAATTCTGAAAGGCTCCTGGTGAACCTTACCGATGCCCCTGAGGGGGAATCAGGCTGGTTCAAAAAGGGGCTGAAAGCTTGTCCGACAAAAGGATCCACAGATAAAGAGTACTGGGTTTGTGGTGTATCACAGAACGGCACCGACTATTCCAATTTGGAGATCGGCAACAAAGGAATGATCAGAGCCAAGAACGGGCTCGGAGCCAAGGTCACAGCTGGGGTGGAGGTCAATAACAGCTCCGAAGTTGTTGTTGTAACCGATGTCAGGACTGAGATGGGGGACATCAGTGCTGAGATGAAGGCAGAAAAACTGGTCGGAACCGAGGTTGTACATGGCGCCATAGTCGTCGGAGCCGGAGCAGGTGCCGACAACGTGACCTTGGCATGAATCACTGCAGCCAAACTCGGAGCCGAGGTGGTTGGAACAGAGGAGGCAGTATGGTGCTCAGTGGAACTCTTATGGGTCTTGTGCTTATGGTTTTTACTCCTATCACCGGCCGGTGAAGAAGGGTCTGAGCGAGGACGTTTCTTGTCCCTAGAAGGAGGGGATGAGACCACTGATGCAGAAATAACCACTGAAAAAGGCGAAGGAAGCAGGCCCTTAAGGATCAACTTATTTTGTCGCTCATTCAGTGTCCGCTGACTGAAGCTGGCACAAATATCACATGGAGGTTTTGCAGATAAATGCGGAACCCCATACAATACACACACTCTTCATGAAGGTCACTATTCGGGAGTTTACCACTGCAAGAATAGCATTGTTTAAACCCCGTAGTCCCTTTCTTCTCAGACATAATAGGAAATACTCACACACAAAAATAGAAGAAAGTGAAGAAAAGGAGGAAAGAGGGAAATACCAACAATGATATTGGGAATACCCAAGGGTAGAAGGGCTAATACCAACAATGGTACGAAGGAAATACCTGTGGGTAGAGCTGAGTGTAGTAAAGATACGAGAAATTAGCAAACTGACAGGAAAAAATCCACAAAAGCTTGTAAAATTTAGAAAATATAACATTTAGCTGGAGAGCTCGGTGAAACGCTGCTATATGGCTGCACAGCAAACGAGATCTGAGGTAACTGAGTGAAGGGCATTGTAGGTAGCAGCTTAGCTCAAGAGTTTTGGTGCACGCAAGCTTGGTATAAGGCCGACTCGGTTCCGAGGGCTTGGAAACGAACCCATCATTGATGAATAGGAAGAAGATTAACAACTTCAGATTATCTATTTACAATAAACACAAGACTTTTAATCACAGGAAATACAAAAAACAAACAAAAAAAAACAAGGAGGCAAAGACTCATATGGATACAAAAAAAATTTAGCTAATCTCACTATATATATATTTTTTTAACTGACTGAAGAATTACTGTTCCCTAGTTACTTACTAAAACAAGGCAAGATGAAAGTGGATGAGGGTCTTGTCAGGTCCAAAAACAGAGTACACACCTTACAACTCTCACTAGTATTCAAATACCATTTTAGTGCTGCCTACAAAATGACATCACATCTGGTCATCTGACTCTGTGTTCCCCATACTACCCTCTCACTATAAACTGAGCCAGGATCTGCATTGCTGTGTCACAATACACACAGAACTTTAACTATGGTTTATTACAGCATCTGGAAGCTGTAAAACAATTCCAACACTTCCACCCTTCCTGCAGAAACTAACAAACCATTTGCTCGGCACCCAAGGGTAGCAACTACTTCAGCACTGAGGACAATTCTGCAGAATCACAACCCAGGCTTTTCACAGAAATTGCGTCTCTGGGTGCATTTGGACCTGTGAGATAACATTTTTATGGCTTAAACCAAGTCATTTAATTTCAGACTATTTTTTTTAAGGTTAGCTGGGCTGAGCTTAAACCCCTTCCCTTCCAGTATCCTCTGTTAAAATATATACATCTCATCAGATCCAACAAAACTGTCTGACATACATGTAAATTTCTTTTCTGCCCAGCAGGACCCACTGTTCATAGGACCATAGGAGGTTACTAGGCTAATGACCCTGGGGCCCTTACAAGCCTAGCGAATAGTTTATCCCCAAAAAGGAAACCTCAGGAAGCACCTGTCACGTCAGTCAGTGAGGGACACAGGTGGAACCCCTGGGACAAATGTGTGGTTTCCCATCTGCTCATCAAGTTTGCACTTGAAGAGGGTCAGCGAGGTATTCTGACATGTATGGGAAGTCTCATTTTTGACACAAGCAACTTTACAAATACAAAACTGTCACCGTAAGACCAACACCCAATTCTCTCTCAAACCAGTTCCAACTGACCTAACTTGTAAACACCTTGCCAAATTGAAACCCACACAAATGTGGTTCCTCGACAGAACTTGGTAATTATCGCCCCATAGCTATACTATCTCCCCTATCAAAAATCTTTAAAAAATGTGTACAAACCCAACTACTCAATCATCTTCTTCAATATAACCTGCTAGCAAATTCCCAACATGGATTTTGGCCAAAACATAGTACCACCTCTGCCCTTATATCCTTTACTGACCATGTCAGCCAACAAAGAAATCTCGGTAACTTAGTATCTGTTGTCTTCCTTGACCTGTCAGAGGCATTTGACATGGTATCCCACTCCAAATTACTGTCAACTCTCTCTGAGCTCAATCTGGATAACTTCTGTCTACTGTGGTTTAAAATTTATCTGTCCCTCCAGCAACAAGCTGTTAAACGACATAACTCTCTCTCCCTGTTACTCTCAGTGGAACAAGATGTTCTGCAAGGATCCATTCTTGGTCCCTTACTATTTTCCATCTTTACCAATAACCTCCCCTTGGGTACCCAAAAATGAATATAGTACATTATGCTGATGACATCACCCTTATTTGCTCAGCCCCCCTTCTCTACAATTACTCCAAGACAGAACCCAGGAAGTCTTCACTGCTATAGAAAAAAGGCTAATTTCCTTCTAACTCATACTAAACCCATCTAAGACCCAACTCATGATCTTCCACCCATCCAAAACTTTCACCCCTACCTCGCCATTCTCAATAACATCCTCTAACAATACTTTCATCACACCAGTAACAAAAGCCAAGCTACTAGGTGTAATGATTGACCAAAACCTAAAATTTGACAAACATATAGCACTAATATTTGCCAAAGTTCATAAAAAACTAGGTTCACTCTATCACTGCAAAATCTTCCTCACACACGAATCCCGAATCACTATCTCTTGGACCCATCTATTCTCCACCTTTCTATACACTTCCCCAGTTCTAACTAACCTAAACAAATCTGACCTTCTGAAGCTATCTACCTGCTACAATAAAATCTCAAAATTTGCAACCAATGCTAAGCTTCGTTCTCATCATTGCCTCTCCCTAGGATGGTTAGAACTCCCTAACCTACTAAAATACAATCAACTTCTCTTGACCCATCAACTGCTATATCAACCAAATAAAATACCTGCCCTCTCTGGTCTGCTCACCTTCCATAATACTGCACATCAACTAAGATCTTCCAATACAGTCCTACTGATGGTTACCAATTGCTTACATAGCTCAGGCCAATCTCTTTATTCCTATGCAGTTGCTAAGGCCTGGAACTCTCTACCCCCTGACATTAGATGTCTAAATAGTAAACATATTTTCAAATCCCTACTAAAAGATCTCCAATTCAAAACTTGGATATGTTCCTGTACAGAACCAGAGTAATTTCACCTATTCTTGACTTTCAACATCCCTAGATCACAGGTGTACTGTGTAGTTTCACTTAGTGGATAGTACTGTGAACCAGGTGTTTAGGCCACCTTTATAGTTATGATTTCTAGTTTATGACCCCGTTTATCTATGGAAACTTCTTTTTGAATTTATGTTCAAGCAATTCTATATTTGTTGTATAATATCTTTATTTTTTCTCAATATTCTAACCACTGTATGCTGCATCAATTGTAAAACTCTGATTTTACTCCTTTTATATGTTCTATGCTCTTTGTACAAAATACCTATGTTTACATAATTTTTTATTATTAATTATTGTTTTTATAATTTTTTACTATGTATTTGGAGATTTTCTCCCCAGCCTCTGCTGAAAATGGTCACCTTATGTCCAGTCGGATTAACCCAGTAAACAAATGGAAAATAAAATAAAATAAATACATTTTTTAACACAAGGATCTGTACAAATCAGTTTATGACATATAATTATTTGCAAAACTCCAGCTAGCTATGCTGACAAATGTTACACATGCACTGCTCTACTCCCCCTGGCACAGCTGCCACTACCTCACATCAACGCACTGCCCATAGCAGTACCAGCTGTAGGCTTAACAATATAAACTTTGCTGCAATATCCCATACAACAATAGTTTCTCTACTCTCTACCAGGATAAGATGCAGGCCACTGTGATAATCCTGAGCACTTGTAGTTTCAAGAAACTCTACTACTACTGCATTGCTACTCCTATTAGCAACCCTTATGCTTTTTTCTCCACCAGTCGTTAATATTTGGACCATACATGTCCAGTCACACTAGAAGGTTTCTATTCAAAGACCTTCTCAAGTACGTGAGTCAGTGCCTTTCTATTTTACTTATGCAACCAGCAGTGAAGGTTTAGAACACCTCACTGGTTTCCTTATGAGACATTTCTGGTGTTAGGTTCTCATTCTTATTTAGTTGTACTTGCTGGCCAGAGAGATGTAAGGCCTTTTTCCTCATTTCCTCAGCAGAGTTGTAGTCTGCTAATTAGATTCTCATATTCTCAGGTAAAGCACAGAGTGCTTGCTCCCTTGTCACAAGGATTACTAACTTTAAAAGCAGTGACTTGGCATCCATTCATCCACCTGTGAAAGGCAGTGCTTATATGGTATCTCTTCATCCACATATGAAAAGTAATGTGTATTTCTATATCATAACCACTCAGACTGTCATCTGCCTTCCTTGTGTTCCCTGAATTTTTTCCAAGAGCTTCTGGAGTCATTCTGAAATATTCAAATAAACTGTGCTCAACTTTATCATAATCAGACAATCTATATCTGACATTTTGAACATAGCAAGGATTGCCTAATGAATGAGCAGATGAGTTTAAAAAATCTGACCACTGGTGTTGATTATACACAATTTCAAATGTGATGTAATGTATTTCCCATATTTATATTGAGAAAACAATATCATACTGCCTTGGCTTCTGGGGTTTGCTGTCCATTACTCATGCTTCTGACAGAGATGGATAGTTATTCTCAACAGCTTTGGCCTCTTTTTGCTTTTGCATATCTGTTTCATTCTCTCAGCTGCTTCAAGATGATTTAATGCCAACACTTTCTCTACTCATTTTAGTTCAGTTTGCATTTAAAGTTATCTGGACATGGACTGAATTGCTTTGCCTTCTTGGAGGATCGTGGTGTACTTTGGGGAGATTATGATGGCACCAATTTTACAGTCACCTGCAAACTTGGCTAGCCATAAACCCATAACAGTAGCTTTGACCTCTGAGAAGTAAATGCCAAAGAGAACTGGCTCAAGGACTGGATGGTGGGGTACACCACTGGTGACAGATTTTTGGAGGAAGTAGGGCAGCCCACCCTAATTTCCTGGGTTTTGTTTGTGAGACAATTTTCTATCCAGTGAGTTACAGGGATTACCATTTAGCTCTTTTTTTTTAATTTTTCCAACTCTTTTGGATTTCTAATACCATGATGGGAATGGACCCCATTCCTATGTCAAAGTGTGATTAAAGTTCATGAAATAAGTATTGTTTCAATCTCTGTCAGCCAGAAGTGTTCTTCGCAGCACCCACAATGTGCCCAGTAATGACTCCTCCTGCAATGTCTATGGAGTTACATGCATCTGTAACATATCTAAGTACGATTGTAGATTTTTTTTTATAAGATCCATTGTTCCTACTATCGGAACTGTCTGGGTGTCTTTATTCCACATTGCTATTGTTTCTGCCTGCAAATCCTGATATTTTATGACTTTGTCTCTCTCTCTCTGTACACAAGACACTGTAGTCACTGGAAGTAGCAATTTCAGTGATCAATGCTACTTTCATCTTCTTTTCATGGACCACTATATCTAGTTTTCTCACCTCTTTTGAACTGTTGGTAATGGGTGATCCCATGTGATGTAGACTTATCATTTTCTATTATGTTTGTGGCTCATGTTTCCAGTGTTTTTCAGCTACTTCAGTATTATAATGTTTGCACAATCCTCACTGCAACAGTCTTGCCACATGATTATACCTTTCAGTATACAGTCCTTCTGCCATTGCTATGTCACAACCAGCAATGAGATGTGCAACTGTTTCCAATTCTGTTTTACAAAAACCTACATTTGTCTGTTTCTCCCACATGTTCAATGGACTTTGTAAACCAAAGTGTAGTTCACTATCTTGGACCGCCAATATCAACCTTTCATCCTTTGGTTTGAATTTACCTCTCCTTAACCATTCCTGTGTTCAAGCCTATTCCTGTGTTCAGTCCTTATCAGCATGAGGTTGTTCCCGGAGTCAATCACTCCAAAACTGTAAGTTAGGACAGGAAGAGCAAACTGGTTTATAGCTTGAACTTTGTTCGAAGATGTCAATGCTGTTTTCAGGATTAATTTAAGTCTCCATTTAGTTGGGATAGTTTATCTATGATACCAGAGTATGGGATGGTGTTCAATGCCATTGCAAGGTCTATATATGAAGTGTGTACTTATCTGCCCTCATCCATTAATTCAGTAATTTTCTCAAAGACGTTAACCAGGTTAAGTAGACAGGATGTTCCTTTAACCACTCCAAACTGATTTGGATCAAGAGTTTGTAGGTTACCTATCTCCTTATTTATTAATTCCAGAATGATCCTTTCCATAGCCTTACAAATGATGCAGGTCAGCTTTATTGGTCTATAATTTCCTAGGTCCATTGACAATCTACCTTTGTGCAAGGGGATGACAGTTGCTGTCCTCTATTTGTCCAGCACAAAGCCTGTTTGGAGGCCAACACAGAATAACATCTGTAGGGGAGCTGACAGGTCCTGTTTCAGGCTGGCCAGTAAGCAGCTGATATACTACCCAGCCCAATAGAAGCATTGTTCTTGGCCTTGGATAATGCCATGAGGACCTGTTCATAGGCAATTTGAGGAGACTGTAGATGCGGGCATGAGATGTAGGAATATAGGAGGGGAGAAGAGGTGTTAAATTAGAGATATATTTATCTACTAGTAGAATGGCTATATCCTCTGTGTCTGACTAAGTGACATCATTTACTATTAGCTCTGCATAGTGCTTACCATTGTTTCTAAGGCTTCTAACATAGTTAAAGAAGTTATGTCTTACCATAACATTCCATCTGTGTTGTTCATCTTCACCAATCCTTGACGGTGGGTTAGGTTCTGAACCCTCGGAACCGACTCGGCTGTTTTTCCAGCTCACGTTCTCCCAACTCTCGAGCCAGGCTCTACCCATAATGCTCCTCACAGAGATTACCTCAGATCAGGTTTGCCAGATGGCAGAATACAGCCAGGAAATTAGAATCTTTATTTATATACATATAAGCATATATACAGATAGGACGAGGCCATCTATAAGTTCTTGATGAGAAACTGGATCAGAACTGGAGAGGTCCACTAAGAGCCTTAGGATGGGGGAAAGTGGGTGGGTATGTCAAGGATTAGTGAAAATGAACAACACAGATGGAATGTTATGGTAAGACATAACTTCTTTATCTGATGTTGTTAATCTTCACCTCATCCTTGACGGTGGGACAGAATCCCCATCTACTTATTTGCCTTGGGAGGTCTCATGAAAGAATATTCCAAAGCACCATAGAGCCAAAGGATGCTTGACCCCTCGAGACCTGGTCTAATTTATAATGTGCGATAAAGGTGTGGTGAGAAAACCATGTGGCTGCCGGACAAATGTCATCCAGTGAAGCTCTTGTATGAAAAACTGCTGATGTGGCAATAGCCCTTGCAGAGTGGGCTTTAACAGTTTTGGGAAGTTGAAGTCCTAGTGACTGATAAATGAAACTGATGCAGTCTCTCAACCATTTAGCTAAGGTAACTTTGGTAACTGCACAACCCATTCGTAAAGAAGAGAAAGCTACAAATAACTGGTCAGATTTTCGGAAAACTCTAGTATTGTGGAGATAAAAACGCAATTGTCTGTGTACATCTAGTAAATGAAGTATGTATTTCTCCTTTATTGGGAAAAAGGTTGGCAGCTGTAAGGTCTGATTGATATTGGATTCAGAAACTACCTTTGGAAGAAAGAAGGGATTTGTTCTTAGTTGGACTCTGTCTTTATGGAAGATTAGACAGGGTGATCTGCATGATAGAGCCTGTAACTCAGAAACCCTCCTTGCAGAGGTGATCGCACCAGAAATAAAGCCTTCCAATAAAAATATTTCAAATGACAAGATGCTGAAAGGGGGTTTGTGTTAATGCTTGAAGAACTGTAGTCAAATCCCATGGAGGGACTAGTTCTTTAAAGGAGGGGGTCTCAGTAAGAACAGACCTTTCAAGAATACTTTGGAAAGTTTATGAGACATTATTGATGAGTTGTTGCAACCAGTATGAAAATTTGAGATTGCTGCTAGGTGAACCTTTATAGTGGAAGCAGAGGAACCAGATTCAAAGAGAGTATTTAAAAAGTCTAGGATGTGTTCAATTGGAGCAGTAAAGGGATCACATCCTTTATCTAAAGCCCATATGGTAAATCTTTTCCATTTGCACAGGTAAAGTTTTCTAGTCATAGGCTTGTGATGTGCAATAATAATGCGTTGTATGGGCGATGAAAGGGAGGGATGCCTGGCACTCACAGGAACTGGAGAAACCATACAGTCATTTTGAGGTGCTGTAAATTTGGGTGAACCATGCCCTCTGGGTGAGTTAGCAGATCTGATACCGGGTCCAGACTCCATGGTTTCTGTAACAGATGAGGCCAAAGGAAGTGAAACCAAACTTGTTGAGGCCAGAATGGGGCAATGAGGATTATGGTATTCTTCGTCTTTTTGTCTTTCTTAAGGAATTGTGAAATCAGAAGAACGGGGGGATATGCATACAACAGACTGGGAGGCCAACTGTGGAGAAGTGTCCCTGGGTGATTCCCCCACTGTGGGAATTAGGGCAAAGTAACTTCTGCATTTGTTGTTCAGGGGAGAAGCAAGGTTGGCCCAATTGGCAGAAGATCCTGTCCGCCACCACAGGGTTCAGAGATGACTCGTGCAGCATGAGAATAGTCCTGCTCAATTTGTCTGCTATCACAGTGGAACTTCCCAGAATGTGTGTTGCAATCAGAAAGTGGTTGGAAGAAATCACCCATTGCCATACTCAGAGTGCCTCTCAACATAGTGGGTACAATTTGGTTCCCCCTTGTTTGTTGATGTACCAGACTACTAACATACTGTCTGTCTGAAGTGCAACTGTCAACCACCAAGAACAAAAAACTGATGTGAAAAACAAGAAAAACGGCTCAGGAAAAATGCCAGCGTCCACAAACATGTATTTAATAAAATCAATGTCCTTTAAAAACCAATGTTGTGATGGAAAAAAATCCAAAGTAAGCCAAGAAACAAGAATTAACAAATCCAAGTGTAAAGCGCTTTTTGTCTGTTAATATAAACAGACTTCTTCAGACCTTCTTTTTTTTTCATGTTGAACTGCAACTGTCCCTAGATGGAGGGTTATCCTAGAATGCTTGCAATGCTAACAGCACTGCCCTCATCTCTAGAACGATGATGTGCAAGTTGGCCTCTAATTGGGACTATGTGACTTGAACTTTCTTACCCAGATAATGCCCCACCCCCATCCTATCTGGGAAGCATCCGTGGTCACTATGGCTTAGGGTTGGGGAAGAATAAATGGTCGACCCAGAAGAATCTGATTAGAGTGAAGCCACCATTTGAGATCTTGCTTGCAATGATTGGTTATTAAGATTTGGTAAGACACTGATTGGTAAATTAGAGACCACTGGGTTGCTAGTAACCATTGTAGTATTCGCATGTGAAACCTTGCTAGAGGAACTAGGGTAAATGAAGCAGCCATTGAAACTAAGGTTTGCAGTATTAATCTTGCTAGAACTCTGTTGCTTTGAGGGCTACAACTCATACCACATGTTTTGGCCATGGAACACGGACTGAAACACAAAAGGAGGAGGTGTATCCATATTCATCAAGGATACCTACACCTCCAGGTTAGTGGCACAGCATGATACCTCTGAGATCATCCATGTGCAACTAACATCGGGCAAATTTGCAATGCAAATTATGGCCTGCTACAGATCACCCTCCATGACCCAGGACCACCACTCCACCTTTCTGGAGACACTGGAAAACATGAAGGTCCTATCAAACACCCTGATATTGGGCGATTTCAATTACCCTACCATTCAATGGGAAAACTACTTGAGTACAACTTCCCAGGCCCAGCGCTTACTGGAATTCATCAACTCAAACACCCTGGATCAACTGGTAAACTCCCCTACTAGAGGTGAAAACATATTGGGCCTGGTCATCACCAACATGGGTGACAGGTGTTCCACACCGGAGGTCAACCCGTCACTGGTTAGATCAGACCATAAACTAATCACTCTGGATGTCCACACCCCAACACCACCCCCAACTAAGGAAACCACAGTAAAAAACATTTCTAAAGCAAACTTCACCTTACTTAAGACAGAGGTGGTAAGTTTCACAGCCCCCACGCTAAAGGATAATGCTGCCCAAGATGCAGAAACCTTTACAAATGCATTCTATGAGCACCTACAAGGATGCATGGATCGTGCCATCCCTAGCAAAACCAAGACACACTCCTCTAAGAGAAGGAAACCAGTTTGGTGGACCCCTGCAATAAACAGGCTATACAATAGAAGGAGGAAACTAGTTCAGAAAAAAAGCAAATCCCAAGAAGGAAAGACATCCCTGATCAGTATCGGTAAGAAACTGTAGTCACTCATGAAATCATCCAAGGCTAACTTCGAAAGAAAACAGCCAAGGATTCAAAAGATAACCACAAAGCCTTCTTTAGCTATGTTAAGAATCTAAGTGGCAACTCGCAGATATGCGCTGAACTAGTGCAAAATAGCACAAAATATACTGAATCTACCGATATTGCCAACAGATGGCAGACAGATTCAGTGCAAACTTCACCCCCCTCTCACCTCCAAAAGGGCGCACAGCAATACCGGAAAAGTGTAGTGTCCCAAAAATCACAGACACACAGGTGAAAACAGCCATTTCAAAAGCCAAAAACAGCGTCAGTGGGACCAGATGGTGTCCCAGGCTGCATCTTGCACGAACTACAGAACGAACTAACCCCCCACCTAAATACACTGTTCAAACTCAGCCTCTCCACAGGCTGTGTGCCCACAGAATGGCACACAGCAACGGTTATGCCTCTCCACAAAAGAGGGGCCACAACTGACCCTGGTAACTATCGCCCCATAAGCCTGACTAGCCTGGTCTGCAAGGCTATGGAGCGCATCATCATGGAACTCATTAACAAAGACATTGGGAACCTCCAAACACTGGACCTGACCCAGTTCGGCTTTGTTAAGGGCAGATCATGCCTACTAAACCTGGTTGAGTTCTTCGGGACAGTCAGCAAGGCCATAGACGAGGGAAAGGTGGCTCACACAGCCTACCTTGACCTCGCCAAGGCTTTCGACACCATTCCCCACTCGGGTATTACAGAAAAACTCACCAGCCTGAACATAAACCCCTACATCACGAAATGGGTTGCCAACTGGCTTACAGAATGAACTCACACAGTAAGAATAGCAGGCTCCAGGTCAGACTCTAAACCAGTCACAAGTGGTGTCCCGCAAGGCTCGGTCCTGGGACCCCTACTGTTCAGCATATACTTCTCAGAAGTACAGGCAAACACAGGAGGATTATGACTATGGCTAACCAAGTTCGCCACTGACTGCGAACTGGGAGCCATAAATGACTCTCCGACTGACACGGACATCCTCCAAAAGGGCCTTACTGAGACGGACACCTGGTGTCAAAATCATGGCCTCAAGCTAAATGCCAAAAAATGCATAGTCATCCCGTTTGGGAAAAGCAAAACACCCATGAATTACCACATAGGTGGCAGCCCCCTTAATACAGAAGAGGTAATAAGAGATCTGGGGACCCAGGTAGATAGTAATCTCTCCTTTGACAATCATATTGCCAAAATAGTTAGGAAATCCTTCTATGTGGCCCATCTAATTACTAAAGGGTTTGCATCTAGAAATAAAGAGGTTATAGTGCCCTGTACTGCCACTCATTAGACCCATCATAGAGTACAATGCCCAATTTGGGATGTACCTCACAAGACACTTCCAACAGCTGGAAAGACCACAAAAGTACCTCACCAAGAGGATTACTGGTCTCAAACATCTGTCCTATGCACCCCGACTGAAAAAACTCCGGCTGTACTCAGTGGCATATCGCTTACTCAGAGGTGATCTCTGCCTGACTTACAAAGCCATGTCCAACTCAGAATTGATGGATATGCTCCATCTGAAGAAAACCAAGTCACTGCGAGCCACGTGCTCTAGTGAGCTAAACCTCACTACAACAATAAATAGAACATGCTGGAGGGATAGATTCCTGTCACAGAGACACCCCATGCTTTGAAACAAAATTCCAAATTTCATCAGGCAGAGCCCCTCACTAACACTCTTCAAGATTTGTGGTGGAATCCTTTGGCTTGTGGCACCCTGCTGGCCTTTGATTACTCTTCAAGAGAAACCTTGATGAGTGGATGGGTAACAGAAAATGCACCCTTGGGATCACTTCATTGGCTCTGCTTGACAGAGGATCAGTTAATTAATCAATGGGGAGGCGAAAGCCGGCACACTCTGGCTAAGCTTATAAATGCCCTCTGGCAGATAGCCTAGTACCTACCTATGAAGGATCTGTCTGACTAGAGCCCTGATGGTTAGTAGTCTCTCTGGAGGAAGGGAAGTTATTCCTGAGACAGTGTTTAGATGAGCACCTATGAAATGTAGTTGTTGAGAAGGCTGCAAGATGGATTTTTCGAGATTTATAGAAATTCCTAGAGATGTGCAGACATGGTGTAGTCTCTTGCCTGTTCTAAGTGACACCTGGTGGTAGCAGTGAGGAGCCAGTCGTCTAAGTATGGAAAGACCTGAAATCCCTGCAGTCTGAGGTGTGCTGCAGCCACTGCCATGCATTTAGTAAACACCCTGGGTGCTGTGGTGAGTCCAAAAGATAGTGCTCTGAACTGATAATGACTGGCTCCTAGCTGGAAGCATAGAAACCTTCTGGAGCTTTTGTCCATCTTTATGCGGTAAAAAGCATCCTTGAGGTCTATAGAGTATATCCAGTCTTGTACTGAGACCATCCAGAACTTGGTTTGGTGGACCGATTTGTTGAATTGGCTGAGATCCAAAATGGGTCTCCAGTCCACAGTTTTTTTTGGCACTAAAAAGAATCTTGAGTAAATTCTGGATCCTGCTTGGTCTGGTGGGACTTTTTGGATGACTCTTTTTTCGAGAAGTTTTCGGATTTCTAAGACTGCTGTCTCCCTTTGATTGGATGGAACACCTGGGAGCTTTTTCTGTGGTTTGGGGGTTGAAAACAATGGGATCTGGTAGCCTCTGAATATTATTCCATGCACCCATTTGTCTGAAGTTATTAATTGCCAGGCTAGTATGTACAGGGATAATCATCCCCCAACTGCCTCTAGAGGAGGGCAATCTGGCATCTGTTCAGGGATGCTGATAGGAAGTACCAGAGAAAGATTCTCTGGACCCCTGATGCTGCAATGCATTCCTGAATCTAGGGCTGCTTCTTCCATTGTTTCCTCCTCTGCTCTGGGGGAAATCCTAGTCGTAGAAAGGCTCTTTGGGTTTCTTACACCATAGTCTCTCACTTCTCTGGTTCCTTGAGTAAGGTCGCTGAGGGGTGGAGAAGTGTATGCCTATGGCAGATAGGGTCTTACCATCCTGCTCACTTTTGGCTAGAGTTTCTTTAACTTTTGGGCTGCAAAGGATTGATCCGTCAAAGGGGGCATTGATGAGTGACGCTTTGAATGGCTCCACAAAGTCGCATAAGTGCATCCAGGTGTGCATTCTGATGGCTATACCTGAACCCGCCACTCTGGACGTCACTTAAGCTGCATGTGCTATGAGCCTCATGGACGAATTGGAGATAGATTCTAGGGTTGCAAGTTGGGAGTAAACGGTATCTCGAACCTCCTCAGCTATTGCTCCTGACAGAGTATTTGAAAGCTCTTTCAAATCTCTTTGTAATCTTTTAAAGTGTGCCATATAATTCAAGGACCTTAGAGCAAAGGTCATGGAAGCATCAACATGCTTCACGAATCTATCTAACATTCCAGACTCCTTGTTAGGAGGATGAATAGTATGACTCTCTTCTGTGAGTTCTCTCTTGGTGGCTGCTGCTGCTACCACCACGGCATCAACAGGGATTCCTTTTGACCAATGCAGTTCCTCTTTAGGTGCAGACAATACATGATCTGGCCTCTTTGGGATTAGCTCTCTGGCGTCGGGTATCTTCCACCCCTGCTGAGCAATCAGTTTGATGAGATAGCAGGTGGAGAAATCCAACAAGTGGAGGGTTGGGCGTGAAAAGCCTCCAGGTATACATACTACTCTGAGGAAGGCTGTGTGGACAACCAGCCACCCCACTGTTTAAGGATTTCAAGGATGTCCCCGAAAGAAACATCTTCAGGGGGTGACCTAGGGCAGCCTTCTCCTTCATCTAAGTCAGTATCTTCATAAGACACTTCTGGGGAGTCGAGGTGCTTCCTCTTGCACTTCTTCTTCGCAGGGACTTCCTGGGGGGATGTTCTGGGGAAGTTTCAGAACAGGAGACCACCAAGGTGGGAATCAACTAGGACTTTTGCACCCTCTGTCCAGGGCATGAGGTCAGTGTTAGCTCCGCTCCAGAGGATGGGGAAGATATCTGTCCTGACATGGAAGGCAAAGACTGGGAATCCCTGACAGATAAAGCCTTCTCCATAATACAGAAAGCAGGTCCCCTGTAGAATGGTCGGCCGGAACCAAAAAAGACTGCTTTGGAACCGGGGTCACACCCTGCAGTGAGGAGACCACTCCCGTACCAGAAGCCTGGGTCTGAACTACAAGGGCCGACGCTCCAAGAGGCATGGAAGGTTCAGACGGAACCAAAAGGGTACCATGCATCCTGGAATCGACCTGTGAGTCCAGATCTTGGGAGTTCTTCAGTGCCGAAGACTTAGAGAGACTCAAGGCATTTGTCGTAACCAAAGATGGACACGCTATCGGAACCGATTCAGTCGGAGCCGGGATTGCCAGAACTGAGGACTCCCAAAGGCTCTAGTAGGGTTGGAGGAGGAGTGCAGGTAGGTGTCTTAGGATGTATAGTCTCAACGCCGGATTGGCTCAGAACTGAAGGCAGTCCTATTGCCACAAGAAGCTGATCAACTAGCTTCATCATGTCCTGTTCAAATAAGCTTTTAGTAGACCTCACCGGTAAGGTGGAAGGAGACCTAGATGGTCTAACCTCCACAAAAAAGGTGTCTCTGAAGGGGTCCACAGTCAGGGAGTAAGTGGTTCGTGGGACTTCTGATAACTTCGGTACTGAGTGTTCCATTGGAACTGATACCAAAACACCCGTCTGCTCCAAAGTCAATTTCGAGGTTTTTGTCAGGTCTCCCGGAGCCAAAGAACTCTTCGGAGCTGAGGAAATTTTTGTTATTTTCTTACTTGGTTCCAAAGAGCTTGGAACCAAAGAAGATCTTTTCTTTGAACTGTGGGTAGAGGTTCCCGCTTCCCCAGTCTTCTCTTTAGAACCAGAAATGGCCTTGTCAAAGTAAGATTTCAATAGGCCTTTCAACACAAGCTTGTTTTTCCTCTCCATTAAAGTGCGAGAGAAGAAACTGCGGCAAATCACACAATTTTCTTGAAGATGAATTTTACCCAAACAAGAAACACAAAGTATGCCCATCAGAATTGGGCATTTTACCTTCACATTTCGTGCACCTCGTAAATCCTGAGGTGCCCTTTGAAGTTTTAGAGGGGGATTGTTTTTGTCCGCCATAATCACGATAAAGGAGATAGAAAGAAAAAACATTTTTTTTTTAGGAAAGGAGAAAAGGAAAAATATCAGCAATGGTAAACGGGATACCTGAAAAGGTATTATATAGAGAAATCTTAAATTGTACAGGTTTACCATTCGGTAAAAGATTATTAGAAATTACAGACAAAAATACAGAAAACTACAGTAGAAGGAGGAGCAGGTAGAATTATCAATAAAATATTGAAAAAGAGAGTTAGAAATTTGAACAACACTTACAATAACTGCCAAGCTCGAGATATAAGAAGAAGCATGTCTGGTCTACAAAGCAGCAAATGAGATCTGAGGTAATCTCTGTGAGGAGCATAATGGGTGGAGCCTGGCTTGAGAGTTTGGAGAGTGTGAGCTGGATACACGGCCAAGTTGGTTCCGAAGGTTCAGAACCGAACCCACTGTCAAGAATGAGGTGAAGATTAACAACATCAGATGAATGCTTTATGGTTGCCCTTTGTCTGGATGGGAATTTTTATCTCATATCTGGCTGGAGTTCCAGTTAAGTTTAACAAGAGCTTTTATTGCATCATAAAACTTAGTTTTATGTCCAATTAGTTTTTTTTCCTATTATTATAAGGCTTTATATTTGGGCTCCACCTTAGGGGTATATTTTTGACTTTGGCATTGAATTTACTTTGGAGGATGAGATGCATCTGTGCAGCTATTCACATGTGTGTAAAATTGGGCAGTAAATCTGCATAATCAGTGGAGTCATTGAGTTGGAAGGGGATACTGCATTTAGCCAGGCCACCACTCAGATTTAGTAGATTAGCCTTGGCAGAATCCCTGAATACAGTGGTGCTGGTGGATGCTTAAAGTAAATGTGACTAATATGGGGTTCACGTTAACCACGGAGTGAGTTTCAATTAGATGGGAACAGAGGTGCCTCATATTATAGCTGCCTCATATCTTAGAACATATAAATTTAGCTACTGTTTGTGTATAAATGTAAATAGAAATGTAACTACTCTGTGTTTAACTGCAACTTAGTATAATGCAATGTAAACAAATTAAGCTTTTCTCCCAAGGCCTCCACTGAAAATGGGTATTACCCAGTTTTACTTTCCTGGTAAACAAAGACAAATAAATAAATAAAATATTGGTGAGGACCAAATACAGGATTTTATCTGCCCTGGTTAACGTGCAAGACTAACTGCTCTAGACAACTTGTCCTGATGAAGTCCAGAAATCTCTGGGCATACATGGTAGGCTATGTATACATTTCCCAAATAATAGAAGGATAGTTGAAGTCACCAAGAAGAATGGTGTTTGACTTAATGCATAGGGAGGGACTTCATACTAGTTAGTTAGGATTTATGAGCAGAGGGGTACACAGGATCATAGGAAGTTACTAGGCTATTGGCCCTGAGGCCCTTATAACCCTAGCCAAGAGTTTAGCCCATGTATAGACAAATCAGCACCCGATGCCCCTGTCCAGCAGGGACATGGGTGGAATCCCAGGGATGTATTTTTTATTTCCCATCCAGTTATCCAGGTTGCGCTTAAAAAGGGGGTAAAGAGGTACTCTGCTTGACATGAAGAGGGAGTCTATTCCACAGATGGGGGAGTCTCTGGAACACAAATCTTTCCTGCCAACAAGCCCTATTGATGTCACAGACCAGGTCGAGGCCGCGTGTGCGGGTTACTCGAGTGGAGCTTGACTTGCGGATATGCAGAAGTCCCATCAAGGCGGGGTCCAAGATCGCCTTGTATGCCAGACAGAGGTCACCTCTGAGGAGCCTGTATGAAAAAGAGTAGAGGGATAGGGCTTTGAACCTATCTATATAGGGTAGATGTTTGAGAGCCTGGATTCTCCTGGTGAGGAACCTCTGTGGTCTCTCCAGCTGCTGCAACTGCTTCGTGAGGTACATGCAGAATAGGGCGGGGCGTTGTACTCAATAATGGGCCTTATAAGGGAAGAATACAAGGATCCAATGCAAAACAACCACGGCACACTGGACAGTGGACCCATAAATGATCTCCAAAACGTAGAAAAGCAAGGTATAAGCAGTTTAATAAAAACTTCATAAAAACAAACGTCCACTGTTACAAATTCCTTGTTAAGCACTTTCACCCAGTCCAAATACCAAGCTTCATCAGAACAGTGAGCATCATGTTCAAACAGCTTAAAATAGCAATTAACAAGTCATATGACTACCCCCGTCCCACCAATGAAATGATAATTTAAAAACACACAATACTTACATAAATCATAGTACACAAGTATTCTACAAAAAAACAACAGCTGTTAAAACCATACCCCGATTGGTTATGACAAAACAATTTATAACCTAGCAGCCCTTAATTTTAAGACTCTGTTAAATATTAATATTATCATTAGCCCTGGACATCTCCCTGCATACAATCTCAGCTGCCAAAGCAACTCCCTATACTCAAGTCTCGATTCCCAACTACCACCTCGAGGATCGACTAAAACCTGTTCCAAGACTAAAAACTTGATGTCCATTTCCTTGCAAACTTGGGCATGTTTATAAAAGGCATTGGTGTCCTTACCCTTATTTACCTCGTACATGTGTTCGTACACCCTCTTTTTCAATTGCCTTTCCGTTTTCCCTATATAAAAACTCATGCAGGACATGCATAGTCACATATAAACTACACCCCTCATCCCACAATTAAAATATTTAGATGCTTGAATTTTGAATTTCCTAGAGGGTATGTCCACTGACCCTTGATTGATCATATAACAACATTGGTGACAGGCTCCGCATTTGTAGGTACCTTTCTTTATTCTATCTCGTGTTTCCTGGGTATCAAACCCTCTTATACTGCTTATACCTTGCTTTTCTACATTTTGGAAATCATTTGGGAGTCCACTGTCCGGTGTGCCGTGGTTGTTTAGCACTGGTTTCTGTGCTTTGTGCAATTTTTGTGTTCCTGGTTTATTCCATTACCGAAGGAGTGGACTCCGACAAATTTATGGATACTCCATCTATTTTAAAGGAAAATAATGAGTCTGCGGACAATTCTCCGGTTACCAGGGGTGAATTCAATCAAGTTATACTCCTATTAACTCAGTTAACTGAGAAAGTATGCGAACGCGCACCTGAGACATTATCGGGTTTTCCGGGAATCAACAGCAGCTTCCTGATGCCCAAAAAACACGTAATGGACGTGCGACGACGTATTCTCGGGCCGTAGTGGAGAATGAGGTTCGTACGAGCGGTTCTAATGTAAACAAACAACATGTACAGTTACAACAAGGAATGGCGAACAACAATAACAACAAAAATTTGCAGGAAAGTTTCGAGACTGATAACATGAACAATTTCAATTCTGAAAAATGGACTACTAAGCATAAGCATTTTAATTTTAATGAAGGTACATTCAATCACAATACTGTTAATTTTGATGACCATTTTGGTGTTTTTAGTGAAAAACTTCATGCTTTTAAAACTAATCAGTTAGAGATTAACTATTTAAAAGAATGTGTTCAAGTTAATAGAGTCCCGAAAGGACTCCGGGTATTTAAGTTTCCCAATAATGTTAAAAAGGATAGTGTTTTGTATCAACAGCTGTGTGAAGTATTCAATAGGACTGGTATTGAAGTGATGAACTTAATGATACGTGAATACGAGACTCAAAGTGAGGCCCTGTTGAATGAAATGAATTCTGTACATTACAAAATTACAAGTGATAACATGTTTGGTAGAGAGAAATTGAAATATGAGAATGTTTTTAGGGAAGTTGATAACCATTGTGAAAAATTATTACCAGAAAATTATTGAAACTTGAGAGAGATTTACTGGAATATAGAGAAGGGAGAGCCTATCCCTTAGCCAAAGTGTCTCATTCCTCCTCTAAAGCGGACAATGTTTTTGTTAGTAGGACAGAAGATAGCCACAATAATAACCAGCAGTTTGCAGGACCTCCAGGGGGACAACCAGTCCTTAGGAGAAGTGAGAGATTAGCCGAAAAAGGGCGAAAACATTCAGTTCAGGATTTTCAATATCAGAGGGGGGGAAGGGGGGAGATACAGGGGGAAGGGATGGAATTACCCCCAGAATTAAATGTTTTGCTACCTGTATTTGCTGATGATGACATGTTGCATTTAAACGGAGAAGGACATTTAAAGAAGACTAGAATTTGGGAAAAAAGGGAACTTTACTATTTACAACTTTACTGATATTTGTTTGACGGATGAATACTTCGAACTAATTTCTAAAGGGTTCCATTTTGTTCCTTCCTGTCCTGGGTTGTTGGCTATTACTATCATTGACCTAAAACTTTTTATTAGGCAATTAAATTTAAGCATTTTATTTAAAGGGCAAGAAATTATACAGCAAGATCTTTCTAGGAGGAGTTTATTTAACCCCCTGTGACGGATCCACACAGTCTACCAGTTTTTGTTATGCCTCAAGCCACATATCACTGTGTATGTTTAATTATTGCTAGATTGATTATTGCTAGACCTGACATGCCACTACCTCACTATATGCTGCTAATATTGTAACAATGCAATATGCTTAAGAGCAGGCCTTGCTCACTGATTACTGGTATTACTGAACTTTTGTTAACCTATAAGTTGTTTAATCAGCTTAAAAGATGTTTACCAAAATATGGGGATTTCAAGGAGGAACTATATCACAAGTTTGTGAGCTAACTGTTTTTAAAAAAGGGAAGTAAGGCATAAGACCAGACATTACGACACTTGTTTACAACCTAGGAAATGATCTGTAATCTTCTAAAATATTCCATCAACTCATGATGAGCTTGTAATGTCATATTTTCTACAATATTCCATAAACTCATGATGAGCTTGTGATCAATATGTCATTAGTTGAACTTGTTGACCCTGTTGTTTGTTCAAGACTATATAAAGCTCAAAGGCAAAAATGGAAATCATCATAATCCGGATTTGATCACAGTACCAGCCTGAACTGAGCTTAGAGCCATTTTGCCAATGTCGGCCTTGCCTTGACTGAACAGATAGCTGCACTGGATAGGATTGAAGTCTCCCTATCAGTGGCAAAGATGATTTTGTTTATGCATATGCTTGTAAGTACATGATTTATTAGTCTTTTTCTGTTTATCTAGTAAATTTTTGTTCAATAAATTGTTAAGTTTGAGCCTTGGTGTCTTGTGTCATTTCTAACCCTGTATTAACCTCAGACTTTAAAGTAATGGACTAGTTCATTTGGCACAGCGAGCAGGGTCTGAGGTTTGCAGTGAAAATGTCACAACAACCAATGTTTTTTCCTTTAAAACATATAGGCATAGGTAAAAAGGATGCTGTGTCAGGCACCCCAAATAAGTTGGGCGTTGGTACTATGATGCCAGCATTGTTTGAAAAATGGGATCCTCTTGCCAAGGTGTTAAGTCAAGTTTCACCCCCTCCTTCCCCAAAACCTTTTCAAGAAAGACCTAAGGCAGACCCCGATAGTCTAGCTAAAGCTTTATCAAAACTAAAATTGGATGATAAGGGGAAAAAGGTGAAGGAAAGGGTGGGAGCAGCACGATGGCTGTTCTTTGAGGCACTTCAGGAATTAGACAGAGATGTAGAGAAACTAAAAGAAAAAGTTTTAGAGTTAAAAGAGCAATGTAAAGAACATGCTCATACACACAGAATGAATAGAAATGCATTAGAAAAGGCAAATATGGCATTTGTCAAAGCAGGAGAGGAAGCTGAACACTGGAAATCTAATTCAGTGACTTTAACTACTTGAATAATTTAGCAGCATAGACAACAGAATGGAAGAAAGCGTCGCCTGCCCGCCCTCAAGGCCTCGGGTTCGTGCTTTGCTGTGTAAGGCAGAGTTTGACCCCGAGAAGTGGGAAGGTGATCTCCCCTCAACTGATGAGGGTGATAGTGATTTTGAAATAGCAAATTCCCCATCAGTAGAGGCACGCCCAGTTATTGAGAGAAAGGGACAGTATATTGGGGGGGCAGAGCCACAACAATGGGTTGAGGTGCAGAGTTATACCCAAGCTGAATTATTAAATGTAATCCAAACCTATAAGCAAAAGCCAGGGGAAACTGTTTTAGCGTGGTTTCTTCGGGTTTGGGATACAGGGGGAGAAGCAGTCTCTCTAAATGCCAAAAAAATGCTCTAATGTGCATGCTTGGTGTTTCACCCATGGTTAAAACAAATAGTAAATAATGTAAATCATGATGATCCGCAGGTGAATACACTGGTGGTGTGGTTAGCCTCGGCTTTCCCAGCTACTTGGCCTGATGCTACAGCAGTAGCTAATAAACATAAGCCTTGGAAAACAATAGCAGAGGCAATACAACAGTTAAGAAAAATGGCTAAGTTGGCTACCATTTATTCATTGAAATTAAAAAATGGGGCATTAGTGCTTCCAAAAGGACCAGATGCACAAATGATGACCAGCATTATGAAAAGTAAATTGATCAAAAATGCACCACAGTGGTGAAAAGGGCAGCTGATGGCTGCCCTGACAGGCTGTGTAGGTCAACAGATATGGGATGTAATAGCCACTCTAAATCAAATGGCAAAATTAGTGGAAGAAAAAGAGAAGAGCTAGAAAAGCAAATGCAGAGAAATCAAAAGATAAATTTGGTGAAAAAGTTACAAGAACGCAAATGTTTCTGGATCTATTAAGGTGGGGGGTAAAAGTTGCAGAAATAGATGGGATAGCTACTGAGGAATTATATAAAAAATGGAAGCAAAAACAAAAGGAGAAAGGATCAAGCTCTGCGGGTAAAAAGCAAACCCCTACAAAAAGTCCAACCAGAAGTACCACTAAAGGAAAGGTAGGGTGGAATCAATTATATCCTGACATCCCTACTGATGAGGAGTTAGCACATTCCAAAGACATGCATCTGGAGCATTTCTCCCCGGGCCTCTGCTGAAAACAGGCTCTATGGAACCTAGTCGGACATTCCCGGTCAACAAATAATAAATAAATAAATAAAAATAAAATAAACAGTGGCAAAAGGGGGAATTCAGTGATGAGAGAGATTGGGGAGAAAAGAAATGGAAAATCCCAGTTGAAAAAATGGAGACAAATTGACTAGAAGGCGGGTCCCCAGTAGCTAGGGGTACAGTAAGAGCAATTACACCTGTGGACCCATGCCCTTATGTACCTCTTACCATTTTTTGGAAGGGAGGGCCACAGCATGTAATGGCTCTGGTAGACACAGGATCAGAAATAACCATTTTTGCAGGCAACCCCCGTAAATTTCGTGGACAATATGTAGAGATTAATGGTTATGGAGGGGCAAAAACACTAGGTACCAAAACCAAGGTTAAGATAGCTTTTGGGGATGGTATTCCTATTTTCATCAAAGCAGCAATAGCTCCAGTACCTGAGCACATTTTAGGAATAGATATGTTAAAGGGTAGAACTTTGAAAACCACTGTAGGGCCATTTAGGTTTGGAGTGCGGCATTGTTCAGTCAACGCAGTTAAGGCTGTAGTCCGAGGCAGTGCTAAGTGGGAACCACTTTATATTCCCACACCTAAAACAATAGTAAACATCAAACAGTATCGTATTCCAGGTGGGCATGCCGAGATCACTGAGACGATCCAAGAACTGCTTTGGATTGGCATACTTGAGCCAACAGTGAGTCCATTCAACAGTCCGGTATGGCCAGTAAAGAAACCTGATGGATCATGGCAAATGACTGTAGATTATCGAGGTCTGAACAAGGTGGCCCCATCCTTAGTGGCCGCTGTTCCAGACATTGTTATGATCATGGAAAGATTGTCATCATCTGCTGGACCATATCATGCAGTTTTGGACTTAGCAAATGCCTTCTTCTCCATTCCGATAGCAGAAGAAAGCAGACCCCAATTTGCTTTTACCTGGGAGGGGAGGCAGTATACCTTCCAAGTGTTACCACAGAGATATCTTCACAGCCCTACCCTGTGCCATGGACTAGTGGCTAGAGACCTAGCCAAGTTACAGCTGGACAAAGTGACTATTTTCCATTACACTGATGACATAATGATTACTGGAAAAAAATCTGATGTGAATATCGCACTAAAAACTGTAATTCAGCACCCTCAGAACAGAGGGTGGGCTATAAATGAGAATAAAACACAACAAGGGACATCAGTAAAATTCCTTGGTATGATTTGGAATTGAGCGAAAAAGGAAATTCCTGCAGCAGCACTAGAGAGTATTCAGAAAATTGCAGTCCCAAAAATGAAACTGCAGGCACAGGCCTTCTTGGGAGCAATGGGCTTTTAGAGAGCATTTGTACCTCACCTCGGACTGATTTTGCGACCCATTCACTATGTAACAAGGAAAAAATGTGACTTTCAGTGGGGTCCCAAGCAGCAAACGGCTTTCGAAGAAGCAAAAAAGGCCCTACAGCAGAGTGTGGGGCTGGGCCCAGTTGATCCACAGCAACCTTTTATCCTTGAAGTAACAGTTGCCAATAATGTTATGTCTTGGAGGCTGTGGCAGAAGGATGACAATGGGAAAAAGAGACCCTTGGGATTTTGGTCCAAATCCCTGACTGGAGCGCAGGTGAGATATAGCCCCCTTGAGCAGCATGTTCTAGCAGTGTACACAGCATTGATTCATGTGGAAGAAATAACTAAACAACAAACAGTGACAGTTAAGATAGACTACCCAATCCAGGGGTGGTTACGAGATAATAATTTAATGAAAACTCTAATAGCACAATCTTCGACTGTGCAGAAATGGAAGTGGTATTTACAGGAAAGGGCCAACATTGTGCCTGGAGTATCTCAAGTACAACAACAGTTGGCTGGACTGGTAATTTTGGATGAAGCTGATGCGACAGAACAACAGCGACATGAGCTTCCAAAATCCCCAATCACTGAAGCATTACCATTTGATAATTTAGATGCAGAAAAACAGAAACATGCATGGTTTAACTGATGGTTCTGCTAAAATTGGATCAAATGGTAGGACCTGGACTGCGGTGGCTTATTGCCCACGAACAGAAACTGTGTTATTTGACGAAGGTACTGCCGGTTCAAATAATCAGGCAGAATTACGAGCTGTTGCCCTGGTCATTGATAGTTTATAGGTTCATAGGTTAGTACTAAGCTAACTGCCTTTGCAAGCCATTTTAAGCCTAGCCAATTATCCCTTGTGAGAGTTGAACCCTGCACCTTGTGTTTGTAAGGCAAACACCTTAACCATTAGGCCACCCTCCCAACCCTTATCACCTGGAAATGAAGTGTACATCTATACTGATAGCTGGGCAGTTTTTAAGGGACTGACAACCTGGTTACCTGCCTGGCAACAACAGAATTGGAAGATCCATGGCAGACCTCTATGGGGAGGTTCAAAAGATTGGCAATGGATTTGGGAAAAAGCTCAACAATGCAAATCAGTGTTGGACATGTAGATGCCAATGCATCACTTGTAACAAATGAAAGGAGGCATAACCAGCAGGTAGATAAGATGGCCGCAGTACGTGTTGCTGAAGAGAAAGCCCAAAGTGCTAGCATGGCAAGATGGGCCCATGATCGGAGTGGGTACTTGGAAAGAAATGCAACAATAGAATGGGCACAAAGGCATGTTATGCAGTTGAATAAGAAAATAACTACAGATGTTATAAAGCAGTGTGAAATCTGTGAAAGAAATAAACAAAAGCAACTGCAACAAAAGCATGTGGACACATTCACCGAGGCAGTCGTCCAGCACAAATCTGGCAAATAGACTTTATTGGTCCTTTACCACTGGATCAAAATCAGCAATATTGCCTAACAATGGTGGACACTTATTCAGGATTACTAATGGTGTCCCCATGCAAAAAGGCAAACCAGCAAGCAGTGTTAAAAGGATTAAATTAATTATGTATGACATATGGGATTCCCAGTGAAATCCAAAGTGACCTAGGCAGTCACTTTACCGGAGCAGAGGTTCAAGAATGGGCGAAGGAAAATGGAGTCCGATGGGTGCTGCATATCCCATATCATCCTCAAGCTGCTGGTTTGATTGAAAGGTATAATGGGCTCCTTAAAGAACAAATCCAAAAGAATACAAATGATGGAACATTACGAGGCTGGGCAAAGGTATTAAAATTAGCTGTGAGCCAGCTGAATAATAGACCCCAAAAGCATCAAGGAACCCCTTTGCAAATGCATATAAATGACATTCAGTCCAACTGTTGTATTTTAAAACTAGAAAAGCTGAACCCAAATGCCACATATCCTCTTTTGACAAATACTGATCAAACTCGGTTCTGGCTATGTGCATTGACTGAACAAAGAGTGCCAGCACAAAATATAGTATTAGTTGAGACAGGTTGAAAACTCTTTCTCCCATAAAATTGGCACCGGGGGCAAAAAGGACTATTAGGAAAAAGTTGGGAGGTTTTTACATTATGGGAGCCAGAACAAGAAGTGATAGTGAAGGCTATCAATTTAGATAAGACACAAATGATTCAAAAAGGACAACCTTTAGTAAAAATTTGTATGCATCAAGATGCTGTTATTTTACTACAAGACTGTAATACTAAACCAAGCAAATGGCTGGAAATAAAAGTTATAGTGACCACACCCAATCAGCCAAATGAACATGGGACTGTGATTTGTGATGGACCTGGTGATACTGTTTTAGTATTACTTGATTCTGCTAAACAACCGTTGTACTTTCCTCTCCATAGATTACTGCCACTGTTTGGGAAGGCGCCAACCTTTTCCAACGACAACACTTAAATGGACCATATGACTGTCTTGATCCTATCCCTCTATTCGAAGAGGAAGATGTTGCAAATTTAACGGTGGACTGTGACTTTTACTGAAAATTGGGAGATGATCTATATGCGGTGACACCTAAACCTGCCTTAACTTGGAACATCACTCAGACGGAGAACATTACAACTGTATGTAGACTGAACTGTGATAGACATCCTAAAAAATGTGTTTCCAACCGTTTTGGAGATTTATACCAAAGGCTAAATGAGTCGGGATTTCTACTAGCCAAGTCTCCATTAGATTCCTCCTGCATAGCTAAATTTCAAAGGGAAAATGACACTGCGGAAACCCTATCTCCGAGTTTAAAAATATATGCCATGGATAATAGTTCAATTGTATTTGATGGTTTGGGACATGTGGTAAGGTATACAAGAGAATGTAAAACTGTTAAGTACTGCTAGAGTTATACAACGTATTAAAATGATAGTTAACATGACAGCAGTTGATATTACTACCCCTTATCCACATTGTAAAATTGTACAATTATGGCCGGTTAATCCCTTGTATATCAAATACAGACATTACAAATATGAAAGGAATAAACGTGATGTTACAGGTATTCTTGGTACTGCACCTGCAGTCGGAACAGGAACTGGATTCCTAAACAGTGTAGACATAGATACCCTACGTAGCAAATTGAGCCGTTTGGGCACTGACCTAAATATGGCCTTTAAGCTACTAGCAGATCATGATCCCGAACTGGGACAAAAAATTGTACACAGTATTTTAACTCAAACTGTCTTGTGGATGTGGATTGAACATACAAATACATATACAAAGCAGATTTTAAATAACCTCACAGCAGAAGTAAATCAGACCTTTTGTATCTTATCTCAGCTGGCTGCCAACCAGCAATATTTGCAATTCACTCAAACTTGGGGGGCTAAAAAGGCAACCCATTGGCAAAAGGAAGTGGAAGTATATCATTGGTTAAAGCCAACAGATTTTGCATGTAAAAATAAGGCTTGTATACTGATTTTTGACTATCTTGCTTGTAAAAAAGGGACAAAGCAGGTCTGTCTATTTGTTACATTGCCCTTGCAATTTGGAAATAATTGGTGGGTACCTCAAATTGAGTCTACTTTGATTGATTATAGTGATGTACCCATTCATTTGGCAGGTTGTCAGACCTGGCCCGAGGGGTGGGTATGTATAATGGTAAAAAGAAAACCTCACCCATGCTTACATAATGGAACTGGGGAATGCACCTGGCACAGATATGTAGTAAATGGTACAGACATCTGCCAATTAAATAATACCACTGTTTGTGTAATATCCTCCTGTAAATTAGCCTGGAGTGATGGGATAATCACAAACGGTGGAGCATACTGTAAAAGTAATATCCATGCAATTATTGATTTTTGTACTGGAAAACTTATTAGACTGACTAGATGGATGGACATCACATTTAATGCTAGCATAGAACCATTACACACTTTTAGATGGCCATCTCTGGTCCACCCAGACTTTCAGCAGATTAAGCAGAAAGGACAAATAGTGTTGCAACTTTTAAATAAAACACTAAATGATGTGCATCAAACAGTGATTAAAATAATTAAAGACAAAGGTACCATTGTAAAAATTGCAAATGAAATACAGGATATAACTGTTTCACATTGGTATGATATTTTTATGTGGTCATCTAAAGCTTCAGTGTGGTTTAATTTGTTATTGCATCCTTTGCTTTTGACCACAATAGTTTCAGTGTTATTTTGCTTAATAATATGCTGCATTTACTGTAAAGTAATGAGAAGATACAAAGTGATGTTAGTTTAACTCATAAGGAATACACAGTGTACGTTGCTTGATGCAAGGCGTGGCCTGTGACGGATCCACACAGTCTACCAGTTTTTGTTATGCCTCGAGCCACATATCACTGTGTATGTTTAATTATTGCTAGATTGATTATTGCTAGATCTGACATGCCACTACCTCACTATATGCTGCTAATACTGTAACAATACAATATGCTTAAGAGCAGGCCTTGCTCACTGATTACTGAACTTTTGTTAACCTATAAGTTGTTTATCAGCTTAAAAGATGTTTACCAAAATATGGGGATTTCAAGGAGAAACTATATCACAAGTTTGTGAGCTAACTGTTTTTTTAAAAAAGGGAAGTAAGGCATAAGACCAGGCATTACGAGACTTGTTTACAACTTAAGAAATGATCTGTAATTTTCTAAAATATTCCATCAACTCATGATGAGCTTGTAATGTCATATTTTCTACAATATTCCATCAACTCATGATGAGCTTGTGATCAATATGTCTTTAGTTGAACCTGTTGACCCTGTTGTTTGTTCAAGACTATAAAAAGCTCAAAGGCTAAAATGGAAATCATCATCATCCGGATTTGATCACAGTACCAGCCTGAACTGAGCTTAGAGCCATTTTGCCAGTGTCAGCCTTGCCTTGACTAAACAGATAACTGCACTGGATAGGATTGAAGTCTCCCTATCAGTGGCAAAGATGATTTTGTTTATGCATATGCTTGTAAGTACATGATTTATTAGTCTTTTTCTGTTTATCTAGTAAATATTTGTTCAATAAATTGTTAAGTTTGAGCCTTGGTGTCTTGTGTCATTTCTAACCCTGTATTAACCTCAGACTTTAAAGTAACGGACTAGTTCACCCCCCTACCCACCCATTTTTGAAAATGTTTGAGGAACTTACAGAAAAAGAAATTAGGCAATAGAACTTCAAGTATGGTCTAAGTCATAATTTTTCTGAAGATGATGAAAACATATTGAGAACGTTAAATGAACAGAAGTGTAGGGTTATGAAACCTGACAAGGGGGGTGGGGTGGTGTTGATGTATGCTGTGGATTATGACACACATATGTATAACATCTTACAGGACACTGAACACTACTCCTTGGTTTCTCAGAATGAGATCAATATAACATATGCTAAATTAAATATTATTTACTGGACAACCTATTGCAAGGGAGTATTGATGAGAAATTGTATATTTTTTTATATGTTGATCAACCCAGGATCCCGATTATTTTCGGGATTCCAAAGACACACAAGGGGATTAGCAATATTAAGTTTAGACCCATAGTTTCAGGTGGTGGGGGTATAACAAAACCCTTGGCCACTTTTGTGAACTTGAAAGTGAAAGAATTTGTGGCATCAGTACCACATATTAGTAAGGATTCATGGGAATTTTGAAGCGAATAAATAAGGACAAATTTGAGGAAGACATACTGATGGTTACTATAGACGTGGTAGAACTTTTTCCAAGTATCCCTCATGATACTGGTCTCGAATGGTTTGCTGAGGTGCTTACTATGGAATCAGGACTGGATGGTAATTCTATCAATTTAATTACTGAATTTACTGAAACGGTCCTTAAGAACAACTTTATGTATTTTAATGGTGAATTCTATCACCAAAAGAAGGGAGTTGCTATGGGGACACCTTGCGCCCCCCCTTATATGCAAATTGTGTTTTATATTTTTGGGAGCAAAAATGTATTTTACAAACTGATTGGGCCAGAAATATCAGTTATTATACTAGAGTTTTAGACGACATTTGTTTATTATGGAAGGGCTCCAAAGAGAAATTGCAAGAATTTCTTTGCTATATTAATGGATCTACGGATTTTTTGGCCTTTACTTCCAGTGTGAATGAATGCAGTTTAAATTATTTGGATGTCACGTTATGTAAGGATTACAGCAGTGGACGTTTTCAGTCTAAGGTGTATAGAAAAAAAGACATTCTCGAATACATACTTGCATTTCAACAGTGGAAACCCTTTTTATCAAAAAAAGGGGATTGTGAAGGGTCAAATGATCAGAGCCTCGAGGATGACAAGTTTGATGGACCAATTTTTAGAAGAAGTGAAGTTTATTACTTCACTTTTTCTAGAACGGGGTTACCCTAAAAAACTTCTTGATAGTGTGGTTAAGGAAGTTGTTGACAACAGGGATTCCAAATTTTTTCCTATTTTGGGTATTGGAATGACTGATCACACCAAGTGTGCCCCAGAGGCACCTAAACTGAAAGGTGCCTTTATACATACTTTTTCTACAACATCAGCTGAAGTGGAAAAAATAGTTGCAAAGTACTGGTCTATATTATAAGTGAATGAGGAAATCTAAAGTTTTCTCCCCACACATCCCCATTTTGTTAGGAGAAGGGACAAGAATCTTAATGAATTGGTTGAAAGCGGGTTTGATACCCAGGAAACACGAGATAGAATAAAGAAAGGTACCTACAAATGTGGAGCCTGTCACCAATGTTGTCATATGATCAATCAAGAGTCAGTGTACATACCCTCTAGGAAATTCAAAATTCAAGCATCTAAATATTTTAATTGTGGGATGACGGGTGTAGTTTATATGGGACTATGCATGTCCTGTATGAGTTTTTATATAGGGAAAACAGAAAGGGAATTGAAAAAGAGGGTGTACGAACACATGTACGAGGTAAATAAGGGTAAGGACACCAATGCCTTTTATAAACATGCCCAAGTTTGCAAGGAAATGGACATCAAGTTTTTAGTCTTGGAACAGGTTTTAGTCGATCCTCGAGGTGGTAGTTGGGAATCAGGACTTGAGTATAGGGAGTTGCTTTGGCAACTGAAATTGGATGCGGGGAGATGCCCAGGGCTGAATGATAATATTAATATTAGCAGCGTCTTAAAATTAAGGGCTGCTAGGTTATAAATTGTTTTGTCATAACCAATCGGGTTATGGTTTTAACAGCTGTTGATTTTTTGTAGAATACTTGTGTACTATGATTTATGTAAGTATTGTGTGTTTTTAAATTGTCATCATTTCATTGGTGGGAGGGGGTAGTCATATGACTTATTAATTGCTATTTTAAGCTGTTTGAACATGATACTCACTGTTCTAATGAAGCCTGGCATTTGGACTGGGTGAAAGGGTTTAACGAGGAATTTGTAACAGTGGAAGTTTGTTTTTGTGAAGTTTTTATTAAACTGCTTATACCTTGCTTTTCTATGTTTTGGAGATCATTTGTGGGTCCACTGTCTGGTGTGCCGTGGTTGTTTTGCATTGGTTTCTGTGCTTTGTGCAATTTTTGTGTTCCAAGAATACAAGGATGTTATGACCTCCTTGTCCCTGGATGAGATACCCTTACTTATGAGGTGGGCCATGTAGAAAGCTTTCCGTACAATGGAAGCAACATGGTGGTCACAAGTCAGGTTGCTATCAATCTGGGTGCCCAAATCCTTCATGACTGACTGCATGCTTAGGACATTGTTACTAATGTGATAATTTGTGGGGACATCGCTCTCCCCAAAGGGGATAATGATGCATTTTTTTGTATTCAGCTTTAGACCATGTTTCTGTCACTAGTCATTTGTTTGGGTGAGACCCTCTTGGAGGATGTCCATGTCACTAGGGGAATTGATGACCGTGCCCAGCTTGCAGTCATCTGCAAACTTGGTCAGTCATAGCCCGCTGGTATTGGCCTGCATCTCAGAAAAATATATCCCAAATAACAGAGGCCCCAAGACCGAACCCTGGAGTCTACTGCTTGAAGTGGCTTCCCCCTTCTTTGACTAGGTGAGCTCTATCAGTGAGCCAGTTAGATGCCCATCTGGTAACATATGGAGTGATGCCTAGTTGAGAGAGTTTATCTATCATGCCCAAATGGGGAATAGTGTTGAATGCTTTGGCCAGGTCAAGGTAGGCGGTGTGCACTGCCTTCCCCTCATTCATGGCTTTAGTGACTGTCTCAAAAAAGTCGATCAAATTTAACAGACATGACCTCCCCTTGATGAAGCCAAACTGTGTGGGATTGAGAGTTTGGAGGTAATCTCCTTGTTAATGAAGTCCGTGATAATCCATTCCATGGCCTTGCATTGCCTTCATCAAACCGGATGGAAAATCCACATACTAACCTTTCCTAGCTGGATGGCTAAGATCTAATATTGGTTATTCAAGTCTACTCCCCAAGAAGATGGGCCTATTTAACCAAGAATTCCATTTGCAAAAATGTATTCAGTATACATATTAAATCTCTCTCTCTCACACACACACACACACACACACACACACACACACACACACACACAAGGAGCCCATACTTGTAAAATAGGCAACCTCAGTAATCACATGATACACTCACTGAATGAAATTGTCTGGAAGTCAAAATATCTGAAAAAAATCATAATAGAGATGGATTCATCCATGCAATTTCCTACCACCAAAAGGACCATCAATAATTCAGCAAACGACTGCTCAGCAAAAAGTAAATCAGTAAGAAATCCATAAACTCTCTAAGATCATACTACATACTGGAGTAAACATATAACTTCCCTCCAATCTAAAGCCATTTGACATTCAGACATTTTAATTTGTGCAGAAGTTATTCACAGACTGACAGTTTACTGAGCTGCAATACTGACCTTCGCTTTTGGGAAAAAAAAAAATTCCCAGACTTTAATAGCTCAAAGTGCAGACAGGATTATTTTTATTTATTATGCATTTATTTATTTTTGAAAAACATCTTTAAAACTATTACACTGATTACACACCCAGAAACACAGAAACGTTACTGTGATAAGTAAACCATAGACTGCTACAAGAAATCAAAGTCACATTAGGACTCTGTGCTTACGTCCGAACTAATGAAGCATACCTGTCAATTCCAAAAGAATTAAAGTAGCCTAATAAGAAAGTTATTTGCAAGGTTATATGGCAGTTTATATTGGAAATAAGGAGAGATATTAAAAAGGCTCTGTTTCTCATAATTATGCCAAAAAGCCTTCCAAGGTAAATACAACCTTCTGATTTAGTATGGAACCATACCTCTCAACCTTAGAGCAAGAAATCTGGGCAAAGCAAAAAATAAAAGTGGGACACAGGCCCAAAAATAGTTATGCATCACAGACACCATTGAAATAACTGTAGCTGCATTATACATCACTTATAATGTTTCTATCCCATCATTGTCAGTTAACCATTATATGGCTCATTCAATCCTGCCTTCTTTTGCAACAAAGAAAATCATGCTTTCAAATGACAAATGCATTAAAAATAATAAATAAAACACATTGCATCCACATCCTGCAACTTCCTACCTGCAAACAACCACAGTGCTTTCACTGAAACTAGGGCTGCTTATTTCCCCTGAATGACAGCTCTCCCTAATTAAGTCTAATGGTGTACGATCTACCAAGATCTGGACTACCTGAAATAAATTAAATTATGGCCTGCAAATTGCAAGTGCACTTTGTTTAGTTAAGCTATAGTTCTAAGTCTACTTACTGTATTTTTTCAGTAACGTCCCAATATCCATTTCCAGGTCACTTTACAAGACATTGGCAGTGGTAGACATGGCATCCTTCAGAACCCCACAGGCCCACACTCATACTGCTAGCATTGTCCATTAAATGTAAATATCCATCCACTGTAAATGGCAAGAAGCTATGTCTTAAAAAAATCTACTTTTGGCATGCCTAGTACCCAAGTATCAGGTTTTGAAATAAAGAAACATATTCTCCACAGTCCATAAGTCTCCATCTTTAATAATCATCTACTGTTGCAGCCCCCCCAACACACAAACACACACATACACACATACACAATAAAAACAACAACATTTAAAAAATGACATTGTGCCCACCTGATCTGCCAGTAATGATGATCCATCAAAGTTATGTTTACTGTTGTCCAATTTACACTGCTTAGAACCCACCAATGACAAAACAGTACTGGGTGCTTTTTTGTTTGTCAGAAAAAACAATACAACTTTATATGCTACAGTCCCACATAGTCAATCCACTACTGACCCATTAACCCTAGGCTGCTGTCTCATTCTTACTCCCTGGAACTGCATTACCTTGGATGACTACTTTTATTTCCTAAGCAAAAGACATAAATTGGAGATGAGACAAAAATCCAGATATTCTTTGAAAATCCATACAGTTGAGAGATATGATTTCATATTCAATACAACACTCTCTCTGTCAGGAAAGCCGCAATTTAATGAAAGTGTACTTTTAATGTACAATGTATTTGTGAGCTAACTTATTTGTGTTCAGTAGGTAGATTGATCATTAGCTTCTTTGTGCATGTGTCTCTCTCTCTCTCTGTCATGCACGCACGCACGCACACACGCACACACACACACACACACACACACACACACACACACACATTCTGCTTTCATGCATGCACTCACTCACTCTGTACTTACCTATTAACACAGGTAAGTGCTGTCCCTTTCAAAGGCAATGGCAACAAATCCATACACGAGTCCCTCTTCAGCGAGAACACACACGCACTGATTCTTTGGTGCAAAATAATGGCGTAAACACACTGACCCTTCTTTGGCGCAAAAAATCAAAACTAGAAGGGTGCTTTGGCGCATGTGCACACCAACATTAAAGTTACAGGTCACAAGAGTGAAAAACACAAAACAAAAAGTGTTTTGGGGCATGCGTACATCGATGTTGCAGTTAGAGGTCGACGGCCGCATGCGGCCCACGGGCCACAGGTTGGACATGTCTGCTCTAGAAGATGTGGCCAATTTGGACTCAAAGTTTTCTTTGGAGGATTTCACTAGTACTCTTATTTGCTTGTTTAGGCTAAGGAGAGATTGCTTCCAATTGGGCACCTGCTCCTTCTTAGTCCTGGACAGCAACTTTTTTTCTTTTGTTATAGAGTTTATTTATTGCAGATGTCCACTAGACAGGTTTACTCTTCTTTGCGGAGCATGACTTAGTCCTGTCAGGTATTCCTGATTCCAAGCATCTATATAAATGTTTGTATAGTAATTTGGGATAGTTTTGGATAGAGGGCCCCCTGCCGTTAGCCATGATGTGATAAGGGATATTGTTAATGTTAAGCTGAACCTGGAGGAGTTCTGGATTGTTATATTGTCTAACTAATCTGGAAATGAAAGTTTTTTTTTTTTTTTTTTACAAATATAGGGATACTACTGCCTTTAGTGCCTTCATCTAGTGTGCTGGGTCTGAATTTGTGGCAGATGTTGAAAACCTGCACTGATGGGGCACTCTCAGTGGTTCTGAACCAGGTCTCCATAACAATGGACATATCAATGTTATCCAGGATAAGGACAGCTTGTAGGGAGTGAATTTTTTAAGGCCCCTACCATTTAGCAGCAATACTTTTACATTACCCAGATTATGTTTCATGTTGGAAGCTTTTGAGGACTAACATCACCTAAAAAGTCACTATGGTGGAGAACAACATTTTAGCCAATATATGAAAGCCTAGTGGAGATAGATGCAAGTGATCCCTGGCAAAACAGGACTGTCTACATATCCTCTCAGGCTACTGTACATTGTATTCTCACCCTTTGTGTGATACCAGAAGCTAAGCCAATTGTTGAAGTCAATAATCTTTTGTTCATACTGTGGAATAATTCTTGGTGAGAATAAAATGCTGCTCAAGGCTAGGTTCATACCTTCCTCAGTCACATTTTGAGAGCTCCTTCATATCTCTCTCCATAGAGTCCAGGGAGGTATGTCAAGTCATTATCATCCATGTGTACTATGACTGCATCGTACGTGTATTTGTGGTGCAAGGACTTGAGACCTGCATGATGTAGCAAATCCTGACACCTGATAGGCAACTCACTGTGACCCTTTCATTGCACAGTGTGGTGAGTGGTACAGCAGTGCCTCTCTCAATTGGGTCACCTGTGACTAGGATGTAAGACTTTGTAGAGGTTTTTCTTATGAACTTTTGAACTGAGACACTGTGACTTTGTTGTATGTTTCAAAGTGGGTGCTGCCTCTGTTGTGTTTGTGAGGTTACTTGTTTCTGATACAGTTTGGAGACTTTTGTGGTTTAAGTAGTTTACTTTTAAGAACCTTGGCATGTGTAGGCCTGTGCTTGGTCTGATCTGTGTATGACAGGTTTACTGTGGTGGTGTACAGTACCGACAAACTGCTTGTTATTTGGAGAGTGTTCATTTAAGAGTTGTTTCCAACAGCATTAAATAACTGCATCTCTCACACATTGTCACTTTAAAGTAGTTGTCAGTGAAATAAATAAATAAATAAAGCAGTGTACTTACCATAGCTTTCCATCTGTGTTGTCCATTTTCATTTTTTTCTCAACTGATGGGTTAGGCTCCGATCCTCAGATCTGACTCGGGCATTAATAAAGCTCGTAGTAACCAAAAAGCTGTCAAGCTTTTCCCCTTACCCATAATGAACCATCTCTAAGCTACCTCAGATCTTGTTTGCTGATTTTTTACCAGAAAGGATTGCTCACATGCGCAAATATAGGAGACCTAAAACTGCATGTGCTTAAAGGGAAAAATATATCTGGAGCTCAATATAAAGGACAGTGATGTGCCTCTAGCAGCTCATTCATCCAGAAGTTTGTGAACAGAAAGGATAAGGGCTGGTGGGCGGAAACTTCAGGAAAAATAAAATGGACAACACAGATGGAATGTTTTGGTAAGTACATAACTTCTTTATCTGATGTTCATTTTCATTCTATCCTCAACTGATGGGACAGAGTCCCTAGCTACCCATAATCCCAGGTGGACTCTAAGGAAGGATATTCCTGAGCACAGCTGAACCGAATGATGCTCTGCCCTTGGAGACCAGATCCAATTTGTAATGAGCAATAAAAATATGGGCAGTAGCTGCTGCACATATGTCGTCCAAGGACGCTCTGTATAGAAAACCTGAACAAGCTGCCATGGACCAAGTTGAATGAGTTGGCACTGGTTGTGGTAAGGTGATACCCAATTTGCTACAGATAAATAAAATACATTAAGTTACCCATCTGGTTAAAGTTACTTTTGAGACTGGTTTGCCCAGTTTCAGTTCTGCAAAGGAAACAAACAATTGGTCTGTTTATCTGATGTCTTGTCCTATGCAGGTAAAAATGTAACGGTCTGTGAACATCTATTAATTGGAACATGTATTCGCCCTTATTTGCAAACATTAAGAAAAAATACTGGCAAATTAATGGACTGATTGATATTAGATTCTGATACCACCTTGGGAAGAAAGGAGGCATTTATTTGTAGTGTCACTCTATCCTTGTGAAAAATCAAGTAAGGGGGTTTTGAAGCCAAGGCTTGAATCTCTGAAATTTGTCTAGTAGATGTAACGGTTACCAGAAAAACAGTTTTCCATGTAAGGTAATTAAAGTCACATTTAGCTGCTGGTTCAAAGGGGAGGATGTATTAGAGCCTGCAGTACCAGATTTAGATCCCATGATGGAGTGGGGTCCTTAAATTGCGGTCTCAAAAGGAGACTGCCTCGGAAGAAAGCTCTGCACAATTTATGAGAGGCTGCTGAAGGACCTTCAAATCCAATTTGAAAATTTGATATTGCTGCTAACTGAACTTTAATGGTTGCGGAACTAGTATCTTCTTTAAAAAGTAAAGCTAAAAACTCAAATGTGTTATGTATCGGAACTGAAAACAGCTCAATATGATCTTGTTGTGTCCAGTAAACAAATCTTTTCCATTTACTTGTAGACAGTATTCATGTTGAAGTTTTATGGGAAGATAAAAGTATATGACAGACAGGGAAGAGAGCATTGGCTGCCTGGCTATTAACAAAATTGGAAAAACCAGGCCATCAGCCTGAGGTTTAAGATGTCAGGATGAATCATGCCGATCGGGTGAGACAGGAGGTTTGGAGTCTGATCCAGAATCTAAGGTTGGTGATGTGATGCCAAAGGAAGGGGAAATAAATCTGTCAAGGCCAGTAAGGTACAATGAGGACTTTGCTGTTCAACCAGACAGTTTTCCTGCAGACATTTTGGAATTAATGGGATTGGTTGCTTGGCATAAAGTAGACTGGGGGACCAGTTGTGAAGTACAGCATCCCTTGGTGATTCCCCCTGTGTGGGGATTAAGGTAAAGTAGCTGCTGCATTTGCTGTTTAGGGGAAAAGCAAAGAGATCACAGCAAGGCTGGCCCCATAGATGAAAATAATTTTTGTCACATTCTTGTTGACAGACCACTCACGAGGTAAAAGAATGTACCTGCTCAGTTTGTCTGGTATCATATTCGACTTCCCCTGAATGTGCATTGGTATAAGAAAACGGTTGGATGAAATTGTATATTGTCACACTCTGAATGCTTCTTGACACGAGGGATATGATCTGGTCCCTCCCTTGTTTGTTGATGTACCAAACTACTGACATATTGTCCATTTGAAATGCAATCATCCCCAAAGGGAGTGCATCCAGGAAGGCCTGCAATGCTGAAAGCACTATTCTCATCTCTAGAACATTGATAAACAAGTTGGCCTCTTCGGGGGACCAAGTGCTTTGGACTGTTTTCTCCAGGAAATCCCCCCCCCCCACATCCCAACTGGGAAGCATCCATGGTCACTATGGCCTTGGGCTGAGGGTGAATGAATGGTCAGCCTTGCACAAAGTACAGTTGTGTACACTTACCATAAATGTAGATGTTCGAGTGTATTCACTGTTGCAGTCATCACATTTGTGTTATCTGTTTGCAGGTAGCCCTCAGTCGGCCTGATTATCAAAGTCTTGGGTCCTGCGTCGGCTGCTATCTCATCTTCCATGACGTCAGGTAGTCAGGGGTATAAAGCATGCAGCCGACGCCATTACATCAGTTTTTCTTGCCCCAGCTGTCAGGTGCCCCCATAATGGGAAGCAATTATATACAAGGTTACACCACCAACAAAAAAGCAAATACACCAAAAAGCTTTAAGCATAGTAAACAAGAATAGAGGTATAGTCAATAGAAGTCAGGGGGCGGGAGGGAGGGTAACCAGGACTGCAACAGTGAATACACTCAAATTTCTACATTTATGGTAAGTGTACACAACTGTACTATGTCCTTTGTGTTTCACTGTTGTAGTCATCACATTTCGGTAGATTCCCAAAGCTAAGGATGGGAGGAGGCAATTAGATAGCATTTGGACCAGCTAAAAGGCCCTGCAAGACTGCAGTGGCAAAGCCAGCTCTGGATTTAGAAATAATTGCCAAGTGGTAATGCTTGGTGAAGGTATGCACAGAACTCCAGGTAGCAGCTTCTAGGATGCCCCTGGTAGGGGCACCTCTGAGAAAGGCTGTAGAGGTAGATGCAGCCCTGTGGTCTTATCCCCTGTGGGGTAGGTTTTCCATGGTGCTTATAGCAGAAATGAATGCAATGGCCTATCCACTTAGAAATGGTTTGCTTTGAAATGGCCTTCCCCTCTGCCCCTGCAGCAAATGCCACCAGCAGCTGTTAAGACTTCCTGAGAGGCTTAGTCCTGTCCAAGTAAAATCAAAGTTGTCTGTGCACATCCAAGGAGTGCAGTATTCATTCCCCTTTGTTCTGTGGATTAGAAAAGAAGGTTGGCAAATGAATGGACTGATAAAGGGCCACACTGGATACTGCCTTGGGCATAAATGAGGGAGGGATTAGTCCTGAGGGACACCCTGTCCTCATGAAAGATGATGAAAGGCTCCACTGCCATGAGGGCCTGTAATTCACTTCTTGCTGAAGTGATGGCTAGAAGGAAGGCTGTTTTCCAAGAAAGGAATTTCAACTCTGCATTTGCAGCTGGCTCAGAGGGAGGAAGAGTGAGCTTTTCCAATACAAAGTTAAGGTCCCAGGCTGGAGTAGGGGCTCTCCTGGGTGGTCTTAAATTTTTGGCCCCTCTGAGAAATCGCTTCAGCAGTGGATGAGAGAAGAGGGGTGGTTCTGTGTTGTAATGTGCTGAAATGGCTGAAGCACGAATTTTTGATGGAAGAAAAGGAAAGGCCCTTGTGAAGCATCTCAGTTACCATCCCTCAGTAAACAAGTGGTGTATGTCATTCTGGAGTCAAGGAGGCCTAGTACTAGAAATTCCTATGCTGAAAAATGGAAGATTCTTTTCCTGGAGCCAAACTCAGGGGATGGGCACAGCAGTACCCATTTTACCCCATATTGAAGAACTGTACTTGCAGGAAATCTTTAACAGTTTGCATAGATTTAGCTTTTTCCTCCATCTTTTAAGTACTTCTGCTTTGTTGCCAAACAGGCAGTCTTGGTTTTAGGGAGCATCCAGTAATTTAGCTTTAACATGAGCTGGCAAAGATTGCTCCTTAAGCCAAGCATGCCTTCTAACTACAGACCCAGTGACAGCAGCCCTGCAAGATGCCTCTAATGAATAAAAACCACATTGCAAAGCATGTTTTCCCACTTGTTCAGCAGAATGCATTAAATTCTGTAATTCTTTATTTTAACACAGTCAGGAATCAACATCATTTTCTGCTTAAGCAATCCAATAATATGCTGCTGATACTTCAACATATGAAACTGGCAGTTTAAGGCCCTAATGGCTAACGTTGCAGAAGTGTATACCTTCTTACCCCATCTCTCCAGCGCCCTGGAATCTCTATCAGTGGGGGTAGGATTATTGGCAGTAGTGGTCTTAATGCCCTTGGGTCCTTGTGAAATGGTCTCAGGATCCACAGTAGGATTTTTAAAGAGGAACTTGTGAGAGTCAGGTACCCTGTAATAGCTATCAGGTTTTCTGGGAGCAGGAGGTAAAGTGTCAGGGGCCAAGCTAGATTCCGAGAAGGTATCATCTACAATGTCCAGTACAGGAGGGATAGCTAAAGGTCTGTGTTGAGGCAGGAGTAAGAATTCCCTAAGCCACTTTTTGAAGTCAGTGTAATCCTGGCTTTCCCAGAGGAAATCAGAAGAATCAGAAGGAAAGTCCATTCTAGGTCTCTTAGAAAGGTAACGGTCACATAAACAAACGACTGAGGAAACAAGAGACAGAAACGGCAAAGCTACACTGAGTACAAAACTGCTGTATATTAAATAAAGTGCTTTTCATTTGCTTGCAAAGCAAACTTCATCAGATAACTACAACAGATATGAAATATCTAAATAAAAGAACTAAGTCGATGACGTGGTTAATGGAGCCAATCAGGACACACAAAAAAAAAATTAGAAGTTATGTACTCACCATAACGTTCCATCTGAGTAGGTGACTTCATTCGGATGCAACCTGTGGGTATCGGATCCGATCTCGGATCCGAGCCGGCAATTCAAAAGCTTAGGCTCCGAGCTCCTAGCTCCTCCCTCTTACCCATAACCCCTTGCCAAGCCCTGACTGACCTCAGATTGAGTTTGCCTCAAATACTGACCACAGTATACTAAAACAGCATAAATACTCGCTCTATAAAGGTCAGGGATGGAGGATGTTAGATCCGAATGAAGTCACCTACTCAGATGGAACGTTATGGTGAGTACATAACTTCTAAATCTGAAGTAGGAAGACTTCATTCGTCTGCAACCTGTGGGACAGAGTCCCTAGCTACCTGAATCTTGGGCGCCATCATGGAAGGATGTTCCGAGCACCGCTGAGCCAAAGGATGCTCTTCCTCTAGAAACAACATCCACCTTGTAATGAGAAATAAAAGTATGAGGCGAGGCCCGAGTAGCTGCCGCGGAGATATCATCCAACGAAACACGGACTTAAAGGCGGCTGACGTAGAAACTGCCCTAGTAGAATGAGCCGTAACCCTCTGAGGAGCAGGTCTGCCTGAAGTGTCATATGCCTGCAATATGCAATTAGCAATCCATTTAGACAGAGTGACTTTAGACACTGCTTTACCCAGAGCAAATTTAGCAAAGGAGACGAACAGCTGATCTGATTTCCTGTGGCCAGCTGTCCTGTTAATATAAAAACGTAATTGTCTATGAACATCCAATGAATGCAATTTGTATTCCCCTTTGTTTGAATACTTGGGAAAAAGACAGGCAAATTGATTGACTGGTTAATATTGGATTCAGAAGAGACCTTCGAAGAAAAGATGGATTGGTCCTGAGGCACACCCTATCAGGGAAGAAAGAAAGGTAAGGCGGTTTGACACAAAGTGCCTGAAGCTCAGACACCCTTCTGGCTGAAGTGATAGCTACCAGAAAGACAGTCTTCCAGGAAAGGAATTTTAAATCAGCAGAAGCTGCAGGCTCGAGGGAGGAGCAGTAAGGGCCTGCAGGACTAAAGACAAATCCCAAGGCGGTACAACCTCCTTGACTGGAGGCCTTAATAAAAAACTCCTTGAGAAAGGATTTGCATAATTTCGCTGTCATAAGGAGCTGTGTCCTGTCCAATGTGATAATGCGATATAGCCGCCAATTGTACTTTAATCGTGGAAGAACTGGCCCCTTGATGAAAGAGGTCTGTTAGAAATTCTAGCACCGCAGAGATAGGTGCTGAAAAGGACCCACCGTTCTCTGCCCTGCCCATATAGAGAACCTCTTCCATTTACTCCGATAAACCTGTCTGGTAGAAGGTTTATGAGCAGCCACCAAAATTGCTTTGACCGGTGAAGAGATACCGAGTCCTAATTAAGGTTGGAATTGGAGCAGCCAAGCTGTCAACTTCAGGGTCCATAGATTGGGAACTGGCATTCCCAGAGGGTGAGAGATGAGATCCGAATTGGATCCAGAATCCATGGTGGATTGATTTTGTGAGACCATACAAGGGAACCAAGGTTGTCGAGGCCAGAATGGGGCAATGAGAATCATTCTGCTCCCCAAACTGTTGGCTTTCTGCAGAAACCTCTGCATCAGAGGAAGTGGAGGGTAGGCATAAAGGAGACCGAGGCCAAGCATGCACCAGAGCATCCTCGAACTCCCTGGTGGGGAAGTAGAGCGAAGAAATTGTCGATTTGGCGTTTGAGGGAGAAGCAAAAGATCGCAACAGGGTTGCCCCAAACGGCAAAAATCTTCTTCGCTACTTGAAGGTTTAGGGACCACTCGTGTGGAGAAAGGATGGTGCGACTGAGCTTGTCCGCAAGGATGTTGGACTTTTCGGAATGTGCTGCTATCAGAAAGCGTTTGGTGGAAATTGCCCATTCCCAGACTCTCATGGCCTCTCGACAAAGGGATAACACCTGGTTCCTCCCTGCTTGTTGATATACCAGACTACGGACATGTTGTCTGTCTGAATCGCAATAGTCCCTGTAGGAAGAACGTGGTGAAGTGCTTGCAACGCTAGGAGCACCGCCCTCATTTCCAGGACATTTATATGCAATGATGTCTCTGTGGGATTCCACGTGCCTTGGACAATCTTTCCCGCAGAATGCCCCCCCCACCCGAGGCAAGAAGCGTCCGTGGTCACTGTGGCTCGGGAAATGCAGCGCAAAGGGTCTTCCTGCTAGGGGCTCCGGAGAAAGAAGCCACCACAGAAGGGAGTCCCTGCACGCTCTGCTGACCGCAATCGGAGCGTTTAGAGACGAACAAAGAGGAGACCACTGAACTTGAAGGGTCCATTGAAGAACCCGCATGCGTAAGCGGGCATGAATTAGAAGCGGGATAGCTGCCGCCATAGAACCTAGGGCCCTCAGGACCCGAAGCTGCAGTTGGTGACGGTTGAAGGATTGCTGTCACATGACACCTCAGGCTGACGATACGGTCTGGGGTGAGGAAGGCTCGCATTGATCTGGTGTCTAGTCTTCCTCCTATGAAATCTATAATTTGAGTTGGATTCAGGAAAGATTTCTCCCAGTTGATCGTTATGCCCAGCCTTGGTGCTAGTTGAAGGAAGTAATCCCTGGCTGAGCACAGAAGATGCCTTGATGATGCAGTCAGGAGCCAGTCGTCCAGGTGCGGAAAGACCTGTAATCCCTGGAGCCTCAGGTGGGCCGCTACCACCGCTAACACCTTGGTAAACACCCTGGGGCTGAGGTGAGACCAAAGGGAGGACCCTGAACTGATAGTGACTGGCTCCCAGCCGAAGCGAAGAAACCTCCTGGATCGCCTGTCCATCCGAATGTGGTAGTACGCATCCTTGAGGTCTATGGAACACATCCAGTCGCTCACCCTCAAAAGGGGAGTATAGATTGCAGGGTGACCATCCGAACTTTTGCTTGGTTACTGACAGGTTCAACAGGGAAAGGTCTAAATTTGGTCTTAAGTCCCCCGTCTTCTTTGGCACCAAAAGAACCTGGAGTAAAACCCTAATCCGGCTTGATCTGGGGGGATGCGCTGGATGGCTCTTTTTCCTAGCAGCTGCTCGATTTCGAGAGCTGCCGCCTCCCTTTGGTCGGGTGGAACATCTGGGAGGCTGCGAGATTTGGGGATCTTGATTAGGGGTATTGAATATCCTCTGGATATGAGTCGAAGCACCCAACTGTCTGTTGTTATGGACTCCCAAGAAGTCAGGTGCATCGAAAACCGCCCCCCGACTGCCTCCAGAGACGGACAGCCGGGCAACCCTTCAGGGCTGCTGCGTGGGTCTCTCAGAGAAGGGTTCTCTGGACCCAAAATTGCCAGGAGCCGCTCTGCGTCTGGCACGACGACCTCCCGTCCTCCTCTGCCACGGAAGGACTGGTTATCCGGAGCAGGTTGGGACTGCTGCGACTTCCGGAACCACATCTTCTTCTGTCCCTTTTGGTTCTTAGAGAAGGACCTCTGGGGAGCTGAGAAGCGGACTCGACGGCAGACAGCGTCTTCCTGTCCTTTTCGCTCTGGACAAGTGTCTCGCGAACAGTCTTGCCAAATAAGGCAGAACCATCGAAAGGGGCATTCGCGAAGGTCGCCTTAAAGGGCTCAGCAAAATCACAATGGCGGAGCCAGGCCTGTCGCCTCATGACAAGGCCTGCTCCGCTGGCTCTAGCTCCCTCAGTAGCATGAGACAGCAGCCGCATAGATGTATTGGATACAGATCTGAGAGTGGCCATTCGGGTGGAATAAACCTGCTTATCCTCACTCGAGATGGACTCTGGGGGAGATGCAGCGTACTCTTTAATCAGATCTCGCTGCATCCTAATGACATGCGCCATGTAGTTCAGTGCTCTCAAGGAGAAGGTCGCTGAACTAAACACTCGCTTCCCAATTCGATCCATCGAACGGGACTCCTTGCCCGGAGGATGGACGGAGGGACTCTCCTGGGCCAATTCCCTCTTCGTGGCTGCAGCCATCATCATGGCATCTACTGGGGGACCCTTACTCCAGTGGGTGCGGTCTGATGGAGGAGAAAGAATGCGGTCCGGGCGTTTTGGGATAGGCTCAATGGTGTCCGGATCCTTCCACCCTGATAGATATAAGATCTACCAGGGGGTCAGCAGGAGGGGACACCCAAGAGGTAGAAGGGCCCGCCTCGAATGCCTCCAAGAACACAGACTCGTCCGAAGAAGCCTTGGGCGCAGACCACCCCCTGATCCTTAACATCTCCATGATGTCTCCAAATGAGACGTCCTCAGGGGTGACCTAGGGAGCCTTCCCTTCATCCAAGTCTGTGTCTTCAGTGACGGACTCAGGGGAGTCCATGTGCCTCCTCTTGCACTTGCGCTTCGAGGTACTTCATCGGGGCTGTCCGAGGAGTACTCTTCAGCAGATGGATGTTCCAAGGGAACCACTTGGGACATCGAGGCGGGCTGTCCCTGGGACCGGCTGGTGGGGCCTGGCCCAACTGCAATGGAGTGCGGGATGGAGCCGTGGCAGGGACCGGGGTCCGGATGTCCTCGACAGTGCCCTTTCCATAACGTTGAAAGCCGAGGGGAGCCAGCTTCTCTAAGCCCCGAGCCGACCACTCGGATCCGACGTGCGGATCGGAGTCGGAGCGAAACCGCCGGATCCGAGACCAGTGTGCTCCGACCTGGACGGAGCCGAAGACACACCAGCTCCCTCGGATCCGAGGCTCGCCTCGGCTCGAGGTCGGGTCCGGCACCAAGCACTCAAGGGATGGGACGGATCCGAGGTGCGCCGACCAATCGGATCCGACCCACCCCGGATCCAAATCTGCACGGCGAAAGCTCCGAACCCGTGGTATGGGTCGGAGAAGGAGCTACGGGGCGAAAAAGGGGTCAAGCCCTCCCGGTTGGGGCTAGGAGCACTCCCATTTGCATTTGGGCCTGGATGAATTTCCTCATCATCCGGTCCATATCAGCTTCTCATTGAAAAGTCGATCTAGAGGAGGCCACCAAGCGGACCTAGAGAACCGTCTCGGTGACCTCCTGGAAGGGCTAGCCTCCTCCTCCTCGGGTCCAGGAGAGAACCGAGGCGAGCCGAGGAGGAGGAAAGCTAGAAGGCACAGGGGAAGCCCGCTTAGATGGAGGAGCCGAGCTGGAAGCTTCGGCTCTCCTCTTGTGGTGCTTCTCCCTGTGCCTCTCCTTCTGTCTCTCCTACTAGAATCCTTCCTCCGGCATTTTTAAGGGAGGTTGAGTCCCAGCCGGAGGGGAGAACTCACAGCAACAAGTTGCTGACTGGAGGGCAGAGGCCGAAGCAGTATCTGGGGGTAAAAGACCCGCCAGCACTAACTTCGACCTCCGTTCCCTTAAAGCCCGGGGGTTGAACCCTGCACAAATGGTACAACCAGAAGACAGGTGTTCAACCCCCAAGCATTTAACGACAGTGTGGCCATCTGCTGGGGACAGCTTATGGCCACACTCGGTACATTTCGAAAAGACAGCCTTAGGGGCTTCAGACATAACACCTAAGGCCTAAACACACACACACACAAACAAACTACGAAAACCCGAGAAAATTTAACTAAAGAGGGAGGGAAAGCCTTAACCACACACAACACTAACTATATTTGTAACAAAAAAAAGAGAATTTGAACAATTTTCCTGTCAGAAAACTACTTATCTCAAAACCACGCCAGGAGCTCAAGAATTCCGTTGCTTCTTGAAAAGCGGCAAACGAAATCTGGGGTCAGTCAGGGCTTGGCAAGGGGTTATGGGTAAGAGGGAGGAGCTAGGAGCTCGGAGCCTAAGCTTTTGAATTGCCGGCTCGGATCCGAGATCGGATCCGATACCCACAGGTTGCAGACGAATGAAGTCTTCCTACTTCAGATCACATATTTAAAAACACTCCCTCTTAAAACACTGCTACTAAATACTAAATTGAAAAAGCTACTTTGAACATTAAAAATAAAGGTAGACAGTAGTTATTAACTCCTATAGCCCATAACACTTACTGAATTAAATACAATATTTCTTAAAACTACTTATTGGACAGCACTATTAGAAATGTATATTACAAAATGCAAAAGATAATCTCAACTAAAATGGTTACAAGAATAACTAAAATAACCATATGATGGGCCCTCTCATCTTTGTAAACTTTTCAGTTTCAAGATACAACTAACAGAGCAAGTTTCAGTTAGGCCTGGAAAATTGTACGCATTTAAGTTGATTTGCCAAAACAGTTCTAATTGTAAAGGTAAGGGGCCACCCGTAATGTCATAGGGTACTTGGTCTATGATCATATATTTAAATGTATGTTCCTTAAAAGCCAGAATGTGTTTTGCCAGTGCATTTTCAATTTTCCCTTTGGAAATTGCATATTGATAGATTCCCTTCGCAGAGACTTCCCTTACTATGGAACAGGGTCCCGATCTACATATGACAGAGCCCCTCACTATCACTCTTCAAGAGGAACCTTGATGAGTGGATGGGTAACAGAAAGTTCACACCGGGGATCACACCAACAGCACTACTAGATAGGGGCCAAGGGTACTAGCTGCTAGTACAAGGGTCTAGGGAACTACTAAAGGGGCGGTGAATACCACACAACATCGCTGGGCTAATATATGCCTTCGGGCAGATAGCCCAGTACCAACCTATGAACCTATAAACTCAGTCATGGAGTCTACACTCCATTTTACCGATATAAGAAGCTGGGCAACATTGGCACCTAGCTAAGTAAACCACATTCTTGGAATTACAATTAAATCTTTGTTTTAATTTGCACTGAGTATTGTTGATGTGGAAAAAATTCGCAACATCAACATGTTTACAAAAATTACAGGATTCACACTTGCTCATACCTGTAATTTTAGAGACATTCCTATGTTGTTGTTCCAACATATTCTTCACATTTCTACCTCTTCTGAATATCACTTTGGGGTGCTCTCCTAACTTACTAAACAACATTGGGTTGATTCTAAATAATTCCCAATTTTTCTGGATGATCTTGATAGTTGACTGTCCACACTAAATGTGGTGATGAAACTCAGGTGAAAATCAACTTCATCTCTTACATCTGTTCACCAGGACTAACCATGACCACTTGGTTGACGTCATTGGGAACACTAAATTGAGCCAAACCTAGCTTCACACCTAGAATAGGACTATAAACGTTATTGAACCTCCTGAATTTAACCTCTTCTATCAAGGAATCTATTAGAGCTTCAGGATAGTCACGACTTAAGAACATATTTTTAATAGATAACATTCATCCACAAACTCATTATCCTGACTTACTATTTATGCAGCCCTCACCAACTGGCCCTTAACAACTGACTGTTTCTGATGGTGAGGGTGGCAACTTGAGAAGTGCAGGAAGGCATTAGAATAGGTGCTCTTCCTATGAATTTTGACTACGAAACATTGCTGTACCCTATTCCTTATTAGCCAAACGTCCAAATAAGCTATCTCCTCTGTATTGAAAGTGAATGTAAATTGCAAAAACTGAGTCGACTAATTGAAATAGTCTACTAAATTGTTAATAACATTACTGTCACCTTTTAATAAAATAAAAATGTCATCTAGGTAACGTGTGTAGAATACTAGGGAGTTACTCAGATCTTCATTTTTGAACACAAATTCTGTCTCCCAATATGCCATAACTAAATTCGCTATGCTAGCACCACATGGGGAGCCCATACCTACCCCCACTTTTTGCAAATAAAAATCATTATCAAACAAAATAATTGTTAGACAGAATGACATCTAATAATTCAATTACTAGAGAAATTTCTGTCACTGATGCTCCATGTTTCCTTAACATGAAGCCAATCCACTCAATACCTAACGTGTGTGGGATACAGGTATAAAGATCTTTCACATCCACCGTTAGGAAGTTACATTCCTCGTTGAATTACAGGCTGTCAATTTTGCTCAGAAATTACCAAGAATCCTTACACACTTGGTCTTCAGGTTCCAAATATTTCTTCAATATTGAATCAACAAATTTTGCACATGGATAGGTAGGTGAGTTACGACCATCTACTAAAGGTCTCATAGGTGGATCCACCAAACTTTTATGAATTTTGGGGATTCCAAAGAAAAATGGGAACCTAGGGTATGACAACAACATGTAATTGTAGAGGTTTTGCTCAATCCTACCTTCTATGAATAAATAATTAATTAAATTTTTAATTTGTTGATCAGCTCTATTAACCTCTGTACGTGAACTCAGTTGATAAGCAGTGGTGTCCAATACAGTTCTCATCCGTTCTACATAGTCTGAGTTATCCAAGATAACTAATCCCCCTCCTTTATCTGGTTTACAGACACGAATGTCCTGTGTCTTAATAAAGTTGAGGTACTCACGTTCATATTCGCTCATGTTATATTTATACTTCCCTTTACACCCATCCTTAATGATATGTCTAACATTGAATTCACAAGTGTGTTCAAAAACTTGAAGTACGGGTTGTAATGGGGGGGGGGGTTGAAAGTACTCAGTATATAAAAACTGTTCACCCAGACATCATAAATAACATCCCCCATCATCAAATTGAAATTCAGTTTCCGAGTGAAAGTCTTAATGTCAAGAATAGTTTTAACCAAGTTCAGATGTTGGGAAGGGACAAAAGTATGTCATTTGGCATGGATCTCCACAATATCAGGAACAATCTTAACGGTGGAGTAATTACATACTTTAAAGTCCCCTGCTTTATTTGTAATGATCTCTGGGCCTTGATAACTGAGATCAGTACCTATCTCTTCCGCTTGTTAAATTTGTGGTTGCGCTTTTAGTTCATAGGTTCATAGGCTAGTACTAGGCTAACTGCCCTTGTGGGCCATTTTCAGCCTAGCCAATTACCTCATGTGAGAATCAAACCCTGCACCTTATGTTTGTAAGGTAAACACCTTACCCATTATGCCAACCTCCCACCCTTGTTGGTGTTCTGATATATATTCCTCTGTTTTGGTTTGGCCCCAGAAGGGTGGGCCTCCCAAAAATTTTGATTGGCATGGGAGGTATTATTCCGATCTCCAGAAGCATTATGTAAACTTTCACTCCTACGGACCTCCACCGGAGCTCCACCAGTGTTCAAAAAATCATCAAGTTCATCATGGACATTACTGTAAGAAGCCTCTTCAAGATTATTGAAATTACTGAAATTATTATGATTATTAGGGTTGAGCTTGGCTCCCTCCGATGGTTGTCTGACTTCATAATTAACTTGTTGCCAGACTTGAGCTACTGAATGTACAGGATAAGCTGTGCCTTGATCATATGCTAAATGGTCAAGTTGGAGCTTTTTTAGTTTATTAGCTCTGAGTTTGAACATATATTGGTCTATGCTCGAAAAAATTCGGCTATATTCAAATATGTAGCGTAAAAGCTCTATATCAGTTTTGATAATAGAATCTAAATCAGTGGCCACTTTAAACTCTCAACCCAGATATTGTAGTGTTTGACCATAAGTCCAGAAGTTCAAAGCCTTGCCTATCAAACAAGGCTAACAATCCTCTATGGAAAGCAAAGTCCGGTTCTAGACCCGTAGGGTACTGGTGGTGGTGTAAGCCTTTAGGTACCACCTTCTGTACAAGACATTCACGAAAATAAGAAATTTCTAACTGCAATTTTGTAAGTTTAACAAGGTTTGTATCCAAACATTTAAGCTTCTTAACTAAATTTGAAGATGAAATATTACCTCCAGCCGGTCCGCCTTCACCGCCCACCTGTGATCCACCAGACAACGAGAAAGCACCTGCAAGTCAGGTTGTCAATGAGGGTATTTTAGTTATTCTTTTGTAATCATTTTAGTTGAGATTATCATTTGCATTTTGTAATATACATTTCTAATAGTGCTGTCCAATAAGTAGTTTTAAGAAATATTGTATTTAATTTAAGTGTCATGGGCTGTAGGAGTTAATAACTACTGTCTACCTTTATTTTTAATGTTCAGAGTAGCTTTTGCACTTTAGTATTTAGTAGTGATGTTTTTAAGAGGGAGTGTTTTTAAATACATGTGTTCTTTTTTGTGTGTCCTGATTGGCTCAATTAACCACGTCATCATCTTAGTTCTTTTATTTAGATATTTCGTATCTGTTATAGTTATCTGATGAAGTTTGCTTTGCAAGCAACCGAAAAGTTTTTTATTTAATAAACAGCAGTTTTGTACTCAGTCTAGCTTTGCGGTTCCTATCTCTTGTTTCCTCAGTTGTTTGTTTACGTAGCTGTTATTTTTCTACAGTTCTTTATGGCGTCTGGAATGGCTGCTAGCCAGAGTTTGTTTTCGTCAAGTGAGAATACACCTTTCTCAGGAGCGGATACTAATGCTGCTCATAGTGACATGAACAACATCTTGGATGTGATATCTTCGAAGATCCAATCCATTTTTTCACGACTGGATCATTTAGATTAGACTCAACGTGAACTATGTGAGTCTCTCACCCTTCCTCATCTTTCTGTCCCCGGTAACGGTGATGACAATCACCATTTGAAAAATCAATGGCTCCATCGGTCTCTGGTTAGTCGTGGCAACCAGGAGAGTCTTACAGCTGCAAATGGAAGGTCGGACCAAGTTAAAACTTTTGCGGCCGTTATTGGAAGCACTTCAAGTGCGAATCCTGTACCGAATGGTAATCTGCAAGGGCCGAGCAACACAATGGACTTATCTCTTGACCAAAATCAGTCACAATTGCGACCTGACAGCTCATTACACAATAGGCTTGGAGTTACCTCGGGGCTTATTAATTTACCCTCATTGACAACCTGGCTTGCAGGTGGTTTCTCGTTGTCTAGTGGATCACAGGTGTTCGGTGAAGGTGGACCGGCTGGAGGTAATATTTCATCTTCAAATTTAGTTACGAAGCTTAAAAGTTTGGATACAAACTTGTTAAACTTAAGAAATTGCAGTTAGAAATGTCTTATTTTCGTGAATGTCTTGTACAGAAGGTGGTACCTAAAGGCTTACAGGTCTAGAACCTGACTCTGCCTTCCACAGAGACTTGTTAGCCTTGTTTGATAGGCAAGACTTTGAACTTCTGGAACTTATGGTCAAACACTACAATACATGGGTTGAGAGTTTAACTAAAGTGGTCACGGATTTGGATTCTAGTACCAAAACTGATATGAGTTTTTATGCTACAAATTTGAATATAGCCAAATTTTTTCGAACACAGACCAATATATGCTCAAACTCAGAACTAATAAACTAAAAAGCTCCAACGTGACCATTTAGCATATAATCAAGGCACAGCTTATTCTGTATGTTCAGTAGCTCAAGTCTGGCAACAAGTTAATTATGAAGTCAGACAACCATCGGAGGGAGCCAGGCTCAACCCTAATAATCATAATAATTCCAGTAATTTCAATAATTTTGAAGAGGATTCTTACAGTAATGTCCATGATGAACTTGATGATTTTTTGGACACTGGTGGAGCTCCGGCAGAGGTCCGTAGGAGTTAAAGGTTACAAAATGCCTCTCGAGATCAGAATAATACCTCCCATGTCAATCAAAATTTCAGCAGGCCCACTCATCAGGGGCCAAACCGAAACAGAGGAATATATATCAGAACACCAACAAGAGCAACTGCAAATTCAACAAGCGGATAGTAAGTGCTGATCTCAGTTATCAAGGCCCAGAGATCATTACAAATAAAGCAGGGGACTTTAAAGTATATCATTACTCCACCATTAAGATTGTTCCTGATATTGTGGAGTTCCTTGCCAAAGGACTTACTTTTGTCCCTTCCCAACATCTGAATTTGGTTAAAGCCATTCTTGACATTAAGACTTTCACTTGGAAACTGAATTTCAATTTGATGATGGGGGATGTTATGTATGATGTCGGGGTTAATAGTTTTTATATACAGAGTATTTTCAACCCCCCATTACACCCCATAATTCAAGTGTTTGAACACACATGAATTAGATGTTAGACATATCATTAAGGATGGGTATAAGAGGAAGTATAAATATAACACGAGCAAATATGAGCGTGAGTACCTCAACTTTATTAAGACACAGGTTATTCGTGTCTGTAAACCAGATAAAGGAGGGGGATTAGTTATCTTGGATAACTCAGACTATGTAGAACGGATGAGAACTGTATTGGACACCACTGCTTATCAACTCAGTTCACGTTCAGAGGTTAATAGAGCTTATCAACAAATTAAAAATTTAATTAATGATTTATTCATAGAAGGTAGGATTGAGCAAAACCTCTACAATTACATGTTGTTGTCATACCCTAGATTCCCATATTTCTTTGGAATCCCCAAAATTCATAAAGGTTTGGTGGATCCACCTATGAGACCTTTAGTAGATGGTCATAACTCACCTACCTATTCATGTGCAAAATTTGTTGAGTCAATATTGAAGAAATATTTGGAACCTGAAGACTAAGTGTGTAAGGATTCTTGGTCATTTATGAGCAAAATTGACAACCTACAATTCAACAAGGAATGTAACTTCCTAACGGTGGATGTGAAAGATCTTTATACCTGTATCCCACACACATTAGGTATTGAGTGGATTGGCTTCATGTTAAGGAAACATGGAGCATCAGTGACAGAAATTTCTCTAGTAATTGAATTACTAGATGTCTTTCTGTCTAACAATTATTTTATGTTTGGTAATGATTTTTATTTGCAAAAAGTGGGGGTAGTTATGGGCTCCCCATGTGGTGCTAGTATAGCGAATTTAGTTATGGCATATTGGGAGACATAATTTGTGTTTAAAAATGAATATCTGAGCAACTCCCTAGTATTCTACACGTTACCTAGAAGACATTTTTATTTTATTAAAAGATGACATTAATGTTAGTAACAATTTAGTAGACTATTTCAATCAGTCGACCCAGTTTTTGCAATTTACATCCACTTTCAACAAAGAGGAGATAGCTTATTTGGACGTTTGGCTAATAAAGAATAGGGTACAGCAATGTTTCATAGCCAAGATCCATAGGAAAAGCACCTATTCTAATGCCTTCCTGCACTTTTCAAGTTGCCACCCTCACCATCAGAAATGGTGGTCAGTTGGTGAGGGCTGCACAAATAATAAGTCAGGATAATGAGTTTGTGGATGAATGTTATCTATTAAAAAATATGTTCTTAAGTTGTGACTATCCTAAAGCTCTGTTAGATTCCTTGATAGAAGAGGTTAAATTCAAGAGGTTCAATAACGTTTACAGTCCTATTCTAGGTGTGAAGTAAGTAGGTTTGGCTCAATTTAGTGTTCTCAATGACATCAACCAAGTGGTCATGGTTAGTCCTGGTGAACAGAGTTTAAGAGGTGAAGTTGATTTTCACCTGAGTTTCATCACCACATTTAGTGTGGACAGTCAACTAATTATCAAGATCATCCAAAAAAATTGGGAATTATTTAGAATCAACCCAGTGTTGTTTAGTAAGCTAGGAGAGCACCCCAAAGTGATATTCAGAAGAGATAAAAATCTGAAGAATATGTTGGAACAACATAGGAGTGTCTCTAAAATTACAGGTATGAGCAAGTGTGAATCTTGTAATTTTTGTAAACATGTTGATGTTGTGATTTTTTTCCAGATCAACAATACCCAGTACAAACTAAAACAAAGATTTAATTGTAATTCCAAGAACATGGTTTACTCAGCTAGGTACCAATGTTGCCAAGCTTTTTATATTGGTAAAATGGAGCATAGAATCCGTGACCGAGTTTATGAACATCAGTATGCAATTTCCAAATGGAAAATTGAAAATGCACTGACAAAACACATTCTGGCTTTTAAGGAACATACATTTAAATATATGATCATAGACCAAGTACCCTATGACATTAGGGGTGGTCCCTTACCTTCACAATTAGAAGAATTAGAACTATTTTGGCAAATCATCTTAAATGCCTACAATTTTCCAGGCCTAAATGAAACTTGCTCTATTAGTTGTATCTTGAAACTGAAAAGTTTACAAAGATGAGAGGGCCCATCAAATGGTTATTTTAGTTATTCCTGTAACCATTTTTGTTGAGATTATCGTTTGCATTTTGTAATATACATTTCTAATAGTGCTGTCCAATAAGCAGTTTTAAGAAATATTGTATTTAATTCAGTAAGTGTCATGGGCTGTAGGAGTTGTTAACTACTGTCTACCTTTATTTTTAATGTTCAGAGTAGCTTTTGCACTTTAGTATTTAGTAGCGGTGTTTTTAAGAGGAAGTGTTTTTAAATACATGTGTTCGTTTTTGTGTGTCCTGATTGGCTCAAATAACCACGTCATCATCTTAGTTCTTTTATTTAGATATTTCGTATCTGTTGTAGTTATCTGATGAAGTTTGCTTTACAAGCAAACAAAAAGCTCTTTATTCAATAAACAGCAGTTTTGTACTCAGTCTAGCTTTGCCGTACCTGTCTGTTTACTAGGTCTCTTAGAGGGAGAAGGGTGGCTTCCCCCGATTAGAGTAATAAGGTCTTCAACCATTCTTATCATTTGTTTTTTTTTTTTTTTTTATTTTGTTTTTTTAGGCATAGGGGCCTGACCATGCAGTCTGGGCGTCGGTTTTCTGGGCATGGATTGAGTTTTAGGCCTTGAAGAAGAAGATGGCACTAGTTTAATATGCAAGTCAGTAGACCTGAATGCACCCTCAGATGCTGGTGCCTGCACTGCAGCTCCGGATCCATCCAAGGTAGAGACATCCGCAGGTTCCACAGTCAAAGAAGCATCTCGCGGCATACCGTAGAGGCCTGCGAATCTGAAGTAGTGGGTATTAGGGGCTGCAAAAGTACCTCACTGAAGACCAGCGAACTGGCGACTAGCTTAGGAGAAACATCGTCGGCAGCTTTGGACCTATGTGGTCTGTCTCTGTCTTTATCTTTGCGTTTTTTCGGAATGTCGGTAATCGGGTGGCTTACTGATGCCATTTCTGGATAATTTAACCGAGTACCAAAATATTTAGATGCAAAAATAAACAGACAACAAATAGTACGAGGTTTGAATAAGGCACAAAACCGACAGCGAGGTACGTTGTGGTCTGGGCCTAGGCAAGGAATGCAGTACGAATGAAAATCTTTATGAGGTATTTGCTTTCCACAAGAAATACAATTGTTAACTTTTACTGACATTGATTTAGAGCAAGAAAAAGGCTCCCCAACAGGATACTTAGCTTAGCTGATGATTTCAGATCTGAAACTCGAAAATGAAAATTTCAGGAGTCGGCCGACCGGCACATGCAAACTGCTTCTGCTTCTGGCACCGCATGGCAAGAAAGACTGGTGTAATGGCATTGGCTGCATGCTTTATACCCCTGACTACCTGACATCATGGAAGATGAGACAGCAACCGACGCAGGACACAAGACTTTGATAATCAGGCTGACTGAGGGTTACCTGCATGCAGATAATCCAAATGTGATGACTGCAACAGTGAAACACAAAGAACATCCTGATCTGATTGAATCCACCATCTCAGATCTCTTTTGGATGTCTGAGTGAATTGTATCTGAGTTGACATGGGCTGTAAAGTATCGACCACTGTGCTGCTAGCATCCATTGCAAATCCTCATATAAAATCTGGCTAAAGGTACTAAGGTCATTGTCACTGACACTAATCCTAGAGCTTGAAGGACCAAGCAGGCTGAGATCTTGGTACTGCAGATTATTTTTCTGATCTGTGATCTGATAGCTTCATCACCTCCCTCAAGAGAACAAACTATCATTAACTTTGCAATGAAAAGTAATGCTATGAATTCCAAATTTTGAGTTGGTTCCAGATGAGACTTGTCGTAGTTTATGGTTATTCCCAGATGAGAACAAGTATGGAGAACCTAATTACTTGCCCTTATCAACTGATGCCTGGTCGGGTTGGTAATGACCAGGTCATCTAGATATGGAAACACCCGGAATCCCTGCAGTCTCAAGTGAGCTGCTACTAATGCCATGCATTCATAGGTTCATAGGTAGGTACTAGGCTATTGGCCCTAGGGCCTATACAAACCTAGGCAAAAAGGTACCCTGGCTTTCGCCATCCAAGAAAATTATTTTCCTGTGCCCTGTCATGCAGAACCACAGAAGTGATCCCCGGGGTGAATTTCCTATTACCCATCCAGTCATCAAGATTTTACTTGAAGAGTGCCAATGAGGAGCTCTGTTTGACATAAATAGGTAGTCTGTTCCAGAGTATGGGAAGTCTCTGGGACAGGAATCTATCCCTCCAGCATGTTCTATTTATCGTGGTGACAAGGTTTAGGTCCCTAGAGCGTGTAGCTCAGAGGGATTGGGATTTCTTTAAGTGGAGCATGTCCAAAAGCTCTGGGTTTGACATAGCTTTGTATGCTAGGCAGAGATTGCCTCTGAGTAGGCGATATGTGACGGAGTAAGGCTGGAGTTTTTTGAGTCGGTCTGTGTAAGGCATCTGTTTGAGGCCAGTAATCCTTTTTGTGAGTTATTTTTGCGGCCTTTCCATTTGTTGTAGATGTCTTGTGAGGTACATACCAAAAGGGGTGTTGTACTCTATAATGGGTCTAATGAGGGATGAGTAGAGGGGAATAATTACCTCTTTTTTTCTGGATGAGAAACATTTTGTGATGACGTGTGCCACGTAGAAGGATTTTCTGACCACTGTGGCGATGTGATTATCAAAGGAGAGACTACTGTACACCTTTGTCCCAAGGTCTCTTATCACACTTTCGGTGTTAAGTAGACTGCCGCCTATGTGGTAGTTCATGGGTACAGAGTTTTTACCAAAGGGGATGACAATGCACTTTTTGGCATTGAGCTTGAGACCATGGCTTTGACACCAGGCATCTGTCTCAGAGAGGCCCTTTTGTAGGATGTCCACATCGTTAGGAGTTTTGATTATGGCTCCTAGTTTGCAGTCATCTGCGAATTTAGTTAGCCAAAGACCTTCTGTGCTAGCCTATACTTCAGAGAAGTAGATACCAAACAGGAGAGGACCCAGGACTGAACCCTGTGGTACTCCACTTGTCACTGGTCTGAAGTCTTATTTGGAGTCTGCTACTTTCACAGTGTGAGTTCTGTCAGTAAGCCAGTTGGCAACCCATCTTGTGACATAGGGATTTAAAACTAGTTTAGTGAGTTTATCTATAATTCCAGAGTGGGGGATGGTGTTGAACGCCTTGGCAAGATCTAGATAAGCTGTGTGAACCACATTACCCTCATCTATGGCTTTGGTGACTACTTCAAAGAAGCCTATCAGGTTTAGGAGACATGATCTGTCTTTTAAAAACTGTGTGGGGTCCAGAGTTTGGAGATCTCCAATGTCTTTGTTCATGAGTTCCATGATGATATGTTCCATGGCCTTGCAGACCAGGCTCGTCAGGCTAATGGAGGGGTAGTTCCCAGGGTCTGTTGTGCCCCCCCCCCCCTTTGTGGAGTGGGATAACTGTCATAGTGCGCCATTTAATGGGCACAAAGCCTGAGGTGAGGCTATGATTGAACATGGTACTTAGGTGGGGTGCCAGTTCATTCTGTAGTTCGAGTAGAAGGCAGCCTGGGATGTTGTCAGGTCCCATGGATGCTGTGGTCTTGGCTTTGGAGAGTGAGGTTTTTACCTGTGCAGCCGTGATTACAGGAACTTTGCATTCTTCTGGTATAAAGATGGGCCCTTTAGGGGGTGAGAGGGGGGTAAAGTTAGCACTGAACCTATCTGTCAGGATGTTGGCAATTTCAGTTGGTTCTGTATATTTAGTGTCATTGGGCTGAAACTCGGAGCAGATCTGATTGTTGCCATTGAGATTGTTGACATAGCTACAGAATGCTTTGTGGTTGTCTTCAGAATCAGTGGCAATTTTGTTTTCATAACTATCTTTGGAGGATTTTATGAGGGATCTCAGCTTCTTACTGAGGCTGACCAGGGAGTTCCTCCAATCCTGGGATTTTACTCTTTTTTTGCAACAGTTTCTTTCTTCTGTTGTAGAGTTTTGTTTATAGCAGAAGACTACCAGATTGGCTTCCTTTTGGAGGATAGCATCTTGGTTCCGTTAGGGATAGTATGATCCATGCACTCGTGTAAGTGCTTATAACGTGCATTTGTGTAGGATTCAGCAGTCGTACCTCTACTGTCCATCTGCATGGGTGTCGTGAAGTTTGCCACTTCTGTCTTAAAAAGCATGAAGTTGGCTTTGGAGACATTTATTACGGTTGTTTTCCTAATGGGGGGGGGTGGGAGCAGGATGTGGATGTCTAGGGTGATTAGCTTGTGGTCAGATCTGACCAACGAGGAGCTGATCTCTGGTGTGGAACACCGGTCGCTCATGTTGGTGATAACCAGGTCTAGGATACTGCTGCCCCTGGTGGGGGTGTGGATAAGTTGATCCAAAGCGTTGGAATTGATGATTTCCAGAAAACATTGAGCAAAAAATTTGGTACACGAGTCGTTTTCCCAGTTAATGGTGGGGTAGTTGAAATCACCCATTATTGGGGTGTTGGGTTATACCTTAATATTTTCCAGTGTATTAAGAAAAGAGGAGTGGGAATCCTGGGGCATGGTGGGGGGGGGGGTCTGTAGTAAGCTACAATCTGGATTGCGGTTTTGTCCAGAGTTAGTTGAACTTGGATAATCTCGGATGCATTATGCTGAGCAACTAGTTAGAAGGCCTCTGGCTAACAAAGTTCACAGATGACTGCAAACTAGGAGCCAGAGTCAAGTCCCCAAATGATGTGGACATCCTACAGAAAGGCCTCGCTGAGACAGATGCCTGGTGTCAGAGTCATGGCCTCAAGCTCAATGCCAAAAAGTGCAGTGTCATCCACTTTGGTAAAACCTCTCTACCCATGAACTACCACATAGGCAGCAATCTACTTAACACCGAATGTGTGATAAGAGACCTTGGGACCCAGGTGGACAGTAGTCTCTCCTTTGATGGTCACATTGCCACAGTAGTCAGGAAGTCCTTCTGCATGGCACACCTCATCATAAAAGGGTTCTCATCCAGGAAAAAAGAGGTCATTGTTCCCCTCTACTCGACACTCATTAGACCCATTATAGAGTTCAATGCCTCTTTTGGAATGTACCTTACAAGACATCTGCAGCAGCTGGAAAGGCCACAGAAGTACCTCACAAAGAGGATTACTGGCCTCAAACAAATATCCTACACTGACCGCCTGAAAAAACTCCAGCTTTACTCCGTAGCATATCGACTACTCCGAGGAGATCTCTGCCTAACTTTTAAAGCAATGTCAAACCCAGAGCTGTTGGACATGCTACACCTAAAGCAATCCCAATCCCTCCGAACTACACGCTCTAGGGACCTAAACCTTGTCACCACAATAAACAGGACATGCTGGAGGGATAGATTCCTGTCCCAGAGACTGCCCATACTCTGGAACAGGCTACCCATCTATGTCAAACAAAGTTCTTCATAGGTTCATAGGTTCATACTAGGCTATCTGCCCAAGGGCATTTATAAGCCTAGCCCATAGTTATGTGGCTTTTCCCACCTTTAATGAATAAAAAAACCTATCCTATTTTCTTTGCCTCTGTCAAGCAGTAACACTGAAGTAGTCCTCCGGGTATATATCTTCGATCTCCATCCATTGGTCAAGATTCCTCTTGAACAAGGCCAGCGAGTGCTCTGCCATGTACCGGGGAGATTTTGTTCCACAGCATAGGAGTCTGGGTGATGAATCTGTCCCTCCCAGCACTCTATTTATATAACTATTTAAGGTTTCTTCCCACCCTTGTGGTTCTGAGTCTGAGGGATTTTTGAGGTGAAGCATATTCATCAAAATCAAATCTGGCTGGCCTTGGGTTTGACATGGCCTTAGGCACAGGTCACAGGTCAGCTCTGAGCAGAGAGAGCTAGAGTTCTTTTTTTCTTCAGTCGGCATAAGACATATTTGAGACCCTTTTTCCTTTTGGTGAGGAACTTTGGGCCTTTTCTTTTTGGGCCTTTCAAGCTGCATCCAGTGTCTCGGTCAGATACATATCAAACAAAGGCATTCTAAGTGATGAGTACAGGGGGGATGATGATCCCCTGATCTAGATGTCATGTCCTTCATGATGTGATCAGGTGATATAGAAGGTTTTCCTAACTCAACTTTAGCAACATGAGTGTCAACAGGCTACTGTCAACATGGGTCCCCCAAGATCTGATGACTTTTTTCTGTGCTCCCATGTGGCCTATATATTGGTAGCCTAGGTAACCTTTTTTTTTCGTATGACTATGCTACCATTGCTTTTTTTACATGGGCTCTGCATCAGTTATCAGTTTCTGTGGAGTATCTGTGCTTCTGTTCTGGAGGATAGGATTTTCAGATGTGTGCCCTGTTCTTCTTGTTATGCAAAGTTTTATGCAGTATTTGTCAAACTCACATGTTTGCTTGTGTCACTTCAAAAGTGTCTAGGACAGAAAAGTAGACACCAAACTGAGCCCTAGGGGACACTTGTGGGACACACCACTGACTGATTTTGAGTCTGACATGGCTCCAGTAAAGCTGTGCTCCCCTGTGAGTCTTGACACTTACCAGCAACCTGACTTGTGTTGTTCTGGTTTACATTACATTCAATAGTTTGAGTTTTCATGATGATGAGTAAGGTGATGATGGAGGAGAGGGGGCAAGGTCCAGGTAGGTGGAGGCTGTATGGACTGCCTTTCCCTCATCAATGGGCTTGGTGAAATTCTCGAAAAAAACCTCAACAATAAAATTGGAAAAGCCTTTGACAAAGGATCCAAACTGGATGCAAACTCCATCAGATATTATGTATGTTTATTATTATGTCTTTCCATGTCCTTCTCCAAGCTTTGCAGATAAGGCTTGAGGCACTAATGGGTGATGGATTATAGGGTCTGTGGAGGCGAAGTCCTTAAACAGTCAGGGAGTGGGTGCGACCATGCCCTTACTTGAGTGGGCTACCTCGAGTGCCTAAAAGACTGTGCAGCTGCTTAAACACTGTGGTTTTAATAACTGTGGGGAGAATGTGTGTTCACCAGCTGATGAGTGTTCATTTCGGATGCTGGATGGATGCTGGATTGTTAGTTGGGGAGGGGAGAGGCATTGGGCTGCCTTGGAGATGGGGCTTTGGGCCTCTTGGGGTCTGACATTATTGGGGAATTTTTATCTTGGTTTAATTCTATGTTCAGTTGTTTTTTTCTACCTTGAGCATTGTAAGTTAGCCTAAGGTTTTTTTTTTATAATTTTGCAAGTGTTGAGTTTATTTCGAGTTTTCTAGTTGTTTCTTACTCTTCTCTAAGAGTTTATGATGATTTTCTTTAGAGTATTTTTTTACTTCTTTTGATCAAAGGATGATTTTTTTAGAGCTCTTATTTTTTTATTTTGATTTTTATTGGTGTATTTGCTTTCTCCTTTTTTGCCTATCTTTGTTGTGGGTAGTCTTTGTTGTTGACTTTGTTGTACCAGACTGGGAGGTCCATTTTTGATTGGGAGCGCCTTGAGTATTGGTACAGAGTTTGGTAGGTTTTGCTTGTGATTACATGCCATGCAGTCCTGTAGGTGTAAAGGTAGAAGGCATTGAAAAGATTCCCACACTTGTTTAATGTTTACCACTGGCTCAGGGCCTTAAAGGGAGTTTGTAGTTTTTTCTAAGTGTGAAATGTTTTGAGCTGCTTTTTTTTGTGGTTTTTTTTTTATTTCATGAGGGGGATGAGGATGAGTTTAGATTTTTGTGAGTTTCCTGAGTGCGACTGACACGTGTGATCTTTTGAGATGTTTTCTCATGATGATGGGAGTTCATTGATGAGTAGTGTGAGCTTCTCTTTCTCCTTGGTGTGGGATGTGTTGGTATTGTTCCATGGCATTTGGAATGGACCCAGTTTTTCTTGGGCTTGAGTAGTGTTCCCAGTCTATATTAGGGTTCATAGGGTAGTTGAAGTTGTTGAGTGTTGTGAGTTGATGAGAGTTTGGAATGTATTCAACAGCACCATGCTGTGGTGAGCCTGGTGAACCTGGCCTGAGAGGTGTGGGTGGCATGCTACAAACCTGCAGAACAGTGGTGGTGACCTGGTATGAATATGGACATGGTGTCTCCGATGTGTGCCACCAAGGCTGAGGTGTAGGATATGAATATGAACCTTGTATTAGCACTTTTCAAGAAAAATATTGATGAGTGGATGGGAAATAGGAAATACACCCTGGAGATCACTTCTGTGTCTCTGCTTGACAGTGGCACAGGAAAATAACTTTCTTGGGTGGTGTCAGCCAGGGAACCTTGTTGGCTAGGCTTACGTAGGCCCTGGGGCTGATAGCCTAGTACCTAGCTATGAATGTATGAACCTATGGAGGTGTGGATATCCTTAATGAATATGGACATGCCTCCACCTTTAGTGTTTCGGTCTGGGTTTGGTGACCGAAAGGTGTGGTATGAATTATAGCCTGGTAATGCAGGGGTGCTCTCTGGAGCTTTAAACCAGGTCTCTGTCACTGCACAGATGTCGATGTTCTCCATTTTAAGGAGTGCCTAGAGTGACTGCATTTTGAGGTTTAGACTTCTAGCATTGAGTAGCATTACCCTCAGATTTTGTCCTGCTTGTACCTGTTATGGTGGTGAATTTGTCATTTGAACCTTGACTAAAAAAGGCACTATAGGGGTGGCAAGAGGCTTTGCCAGTATCCAGAATCCCAAGGGCGACAGGTGCAGGCCATCTCTGGCAAAGCAGCGTGGTCTGTCGATCATGTCATCCCAGGCTGACAGATACTGGATTCCCTTAGAATGACACCAGAAGCTTAGACAATTGTTAAAGTCAATCATTTTGTCTTTGTACTGTGGTATCATTCTGGGTGATGACAGGATGCTACTCAGGACTAGGGTCATACCTGCCTGGGCTACAAGACTGGAGAGCTCCTCCATGTCTCTTTTCATGTAGTCCAGGGGAGGTACGTCTCATGTCATTCACACCAACATGGACAATGACAGAGTCATATTTGTACTTGTTGTGGAGTGACCTGAGTGCGTGCGTTATGTGGCAGCATTTGAACACCTTGGGGGCTGTAGCGGACAAAGGCCAGAACTCTCAACTGGTAGTGACCATCTCCCAGCCGGAAGCATAAGTACCTTCCAAATCATCTGTTCATTTTTATGTGCTAGTAGGCATCCTGAAGGTCTACTGAGCACATCTAGTCGTCCTTGCCCAGAAAAGGGAAAATGGAATGAACCATGACCATCCGAAATTAGCTATGTCGAACTGACTTGCTCAAGTTGCTGAGAACCAAAATTGGTCTCCAGTCCCCTGTTTTCTTTGGCACTAAAAAGAACCTTAAGTAAGTTCCGGATTCTCTCTGGCCTGGTGGGACCTTTTGGATGACTCTTTTTCTAGCAGCTTTTGTATTTGAATTGCTGCTTCTTCCCTCTGAGTTGGTGGAACATTGGATTGGGATTTTTTCTTGAGATATGAGGTGGAAGGGAAAAGGGTATTATACAGCCTCTGGATATAATCCTCTGCACCCATACATTTTTTATGTCTAGTCAGGTTCTCTGGCGCAGGGATAATAGACTCCCGATTGCCTCCAGTGGTGGGTAATCGGGCCATTTTTCAGTAGCAGTGGTAGGGTCTGTTCAAGAAAGAATCTCTGGACACCTGGATTTGCAGGCCTCCTTTGCCATGGGGGTGGCCTCGACTATTAGTGTTGCCCATCTCCCCCTAGGGAAAATTCTTCCACATGTATCCTGAAAAGGAACCTGGGATTTCCTGAACCACATCTTTTGGCCACCTCACTGAATTCTGGAAAACGATCTCAGAGTTGTTGAAAAACATATGCCCACAGCAGACAGAGTCTTTCCATCCTACTCACACCTGGATAAAGCTGCTGTCACTGTGGGGCTGAACAAGGAAGTGTCATCAAAGGGAGCACTGACAAACAAAGACTTGAAAGGCTCCGTAAAATCGCATAAGTACATCTAGGCATATTGTGTGATGAAAATGCCTGAACCTGCTGCCCTTGAGGTGCCCCTGGCTACATAACAAAATAAGCCTCATGGATGAATTTGAAACACATTTTACAGTAGCCAGCTGAGAGGTCATGGATGACTGGATATCTGCAGAAATGGATGCTGAGAGGGTATTTGAAAGTTGCTTGATCAAATCCTTCTGTAACCTAGTAAAATGTGCCAAATAATTTAGCAACCTTAGAGTGAAGGTGGCTGAAGCATAGATATCCTTCCCAAACCTGTCCAAACCCTGAACTCCCTGTTAGGTGGATGAACATTGGAACTCTGTTCAGCAAGCTCCTTTTGGTGGCTGCCTCCATGACCATGGCATCAATGGGCACCCCTTTAGCCCAAAATTCTTTCCCCAAAGGTGGTGTCAGAAACCTGTCCAGTCTTGTGGGTATGGGTTCAACTGTGTCGGGTCCCTTCTACGCCTACCCAGAGACCAAATCAATGAGCTCATTGGCAGACAAAGCAAACTAGGAGGTAGACAGGACAGTGCCAAAAGCCTCCAGGACTCCTCAGATGAGGGGTTGCTGGGGAGTCCAACCACCTCTCTGTTTTAGGATCTCAAGGATGTCTCCAAATGGGACGTTTTCTGGAGGTGATTATGGGGACACTACACCTTCATCAAAGTCCATATCCTCTGTGACTCACTCTTGCGGAGTGTCCAAGTGCTTCCTCTTACACTTCTTTTTCCTAGGGACCTCCTCAATGGGGTGTTCTGGGGAGGTATCAGAAGAAACTGTAATACCTTGCTGGGAAGCCTGGAGATCTTGGACAGGCTGCCCCTGTTGTAAAGAATGATGAGGCTCTAAGCTCAGAGACATTAGGGTAGAAGGTTGAGGATTCAAGGGGATTAGATCCATCCATCCTGTCACAGCAGAGAATAACCTCTTCCCCACCTCGAAGGCCAATCATCCAGGAGAGAAAGAAGACCCCGGTGTGTAGAAGGAAGGCTTTTGGATTGCTGTCCTCCCCCGCTCCAAAGGCAATCTCCCTGAGGAGGAAGCTGGAGTTGAGCTATCCAGTGCTGAGGCTCCGACAACTTCAGAGTCGACTCCAACACCTTGGACCCGAAAGAGAATCTTCAGCTCAGACAGCCATCCGGATCTGAAGAAATCTGAATCAGAGCACTAAGAGTAAGCTTCAGATCCAAAGATAATGCTATCTTCAGATTGGAGCCAGACAGACCAGGGAGGCTCGGATTCACAGACTCTGAAACAACCAAAGGGATCAGAGAAGGAGGTTGAAGTGGGGGTGTAGTTGATGGATGGGCCCCCTGACGCAAGGTGGTAGAAGCCAGCAAGATACCCATCTGAATATGTGCTGAAATGAACTTCCACATCATTCTTTCCATATCTTCTTTTGTCAGACTTCTAGACGAATGAGCCGAGGCAAGAGAAGGAGACTTGGAATGATGTCGTTCCAAAATGGGTGAATGCACCCTAGAAGGCACAGGATCAATGGAAGGTGAGTATCTGGTCCTGTGGAGAACTATAGGACATGAAGCAGTCAGATCTGATTGCATTTTTTTCAGATCAGCGATAGTCAGATCCGTCCCTTTTTTCTTTCTCGGATCCAAGGGAGAAGAACTTTGGGACCTTTTGGCTCCAACTTGGGTCTTTTTCTAGATGGTTGTGAAGCTAAGGCGGATGAGGTGGAAGTCTTCAGAGATAAAAGCTTCATTTCTTTAGCGTCACATTTGGGGGACTGAGCCCCAGATATATCTTCTCCAAGGGAAGATGGCAATTATACTGGCTTTCAGCTTTTCCCTTTTAGGGGTCACCACAGCTGTTCACCAGTCTGCTATTGATTGGCAGTGGATTTTTACGGTGTCGAGTTGCCAGCCCAACACCCAACCTTCAAAGAAGGCACACACACACTCTCCATGCACCTAACTATGGGTCTTTAAAGTTTACTTAACCACAAATAGAACATGCAGACTCTGCACAGAAGGCGCTCCAGCCAAGAATAAGCCTTTTAATATTAGCCTATTTTTCCTCTTGACTAGAACCCTAGGATTGAAATCATGGAAGATCGATCAGTCCTCTTGTAAATGTTGCGGCCTTAGGCAATAAACACAGTGTGTGGGCACCTGACAGCGGTAGCTTGTGCCCACACTTGACACGCATTTTAAACTGAGAGGGGTCTTTTTCTGCCATTAAAACAGTAACTACAAAAAAAGAGAAAAAGTTAAGTAATGCAGACATATATATATATATATATATATATATATATATATATATATATATATATATATATATGAGAGAAGGTGGGAGAAAATACCAACTATGGTACTAAGGACTACACAAGAATGTAGAAGGTAAAAAGGATACAAAGAGAAATCACTAATAACAAACTGTATGACAGAGACAGGAAGAAATTACCAACAATGGTAATTGAAGAGATATGGAAATGTATGAGGGTAAGGGATGAGACATCATTAGAGAATATTAGAAAATATAAAGTTATTGAATATGTAAACTGGTGAAAATAAGAAGTTATGTACTCACCATAATGTTCCATGTTTGTTGTCCATAAGCTCGCTTTCTTTCTTGCTGGTTGTGTTCAGAATCGAACATCGGTTCTGACTCGGCCTATTACTAGAGTTCAACAGATTCCACTGGCTCGAGGCTGTACCCTATCCCATCATGCTTAGGGAAGATTATCCAGATGTTGTTTGCAGACTACTAAAATATTTTGAAATCATATACAATCTCCCATTGATAATAGTTATTAGGCTATATCTCATGAGACACGAAGGGAAGCAGAGAACACAATTCACAACCAATAAAATTCCTTTCTATCCTCTAGGAGCGAATGTTGGGGGAAGGAGGGTGGGAAGCAAGAATGAAGGCGAGATTATGGAACATTATGGTGAGTACATAACTTCTTAATGTTATGTTGTCCCATCTCACCTCTACTTTGTAATGAGTGATAAAGGTATGAGGTTTGACCCATGTGGCTGTAGCACAGATTGAGTCCATAGATAATCTGGCCTGAAAAGCGGCCGAAGTTGACATAGCTCTTGTTGAGTGGCCTCTAATCTTTCCTGGCAGTCGTTTATGCTGAGAATTATATGCGTAGGTAATCATGTCCGTAAGCCATTTTGACAAGGTAACTTTTGATATTGGTGCATCTTTTCTATTTTCTGAGGAGACGAATAACTGTTCAGATTTTCTAAATTCCTTTGTTCTATACAAGTAGAAGGGTAATTGCCTGTGGACATCCAGTTAGTGTAGCTTATATTCTGCCTTGTTGCCATAGTTTGGAAAGAAAACAGGCAGGCCAATGGACTGATTCAAATTGGTCTCAGAGCATACTTTGGGAAGGAATGAAGGATTTGTCCTAAGAGAGACTCTGTCTTTGTGAAAAATTAAATAGGGAGGGCATATGAACAGAGCTTAAAGTTCTGAAACCCTCTTAGCTGAAATAATGGCTATCAAAAAACTGTTTTCCATGTTAGAAATTTTAGCTGGCAAGAGGAAGCTGGTTCGTATGGTGGGAGAATCAGAGTAGTCGGTACCAAATTGAGGTCCCAAGGAGGTGGAGGTTCCCTTATTGGAGGCCTTAGTAAAAATATACCTCTCAGGAAGGCTTTGCACAATCTGTGAGACATTATTTTTGATCCCATGTTTCCAATGTGGTAGTTAGATATAGTGGTTAATTGTACTCGTATGGTAGCTGCTGCTGCGTCTTCATTAAATATTTCTGCTAAGAAATCTAAAATTGTACTTACGGGGGCTGTGAAGGGAGCTATGTGATTCTTGGAAGCCCAACAAGAAAACATTTTCTATTTGCTAGCATAAAGCTTTCTAGTCATTGTCTTATGAGATGAAACTAGAATGTGTCTCATTGCAGGGGATATGTCTGGAAGCCTGGCTAAGACTGGAAGTGGAGTAGTCAAGCTGTCAGTTTGAGGGTTTGGATAGAGGGATGGAGCGTTCTTGACTGATGAGTCAGCAGATCTGGTACCAGGTCCAGAATCCACAGCTCTTCTTGGAGCTGGGGCCATAGGAAAGGAAAACAGATTTGACGAGGCCAGTACAGAGCGATGAGTATTAACCTGCAACTCAATGATATGGGGATTAGTAGAAATGGGGGGGGGGGAGGCATAAAGAAGTTCCAGGGGCCAATCATGAATAAGTGCATCCCTTGGTGACTTCCCCAGAGGGGGGATTAGGGCAAGGTAGCTGCTGCATTTGGTATTGATGGATGTGGCAAACAGGTTGCAGCAAAGCTGGCCCCTCTTGTGAAAAATCTGGTTTTCAATTTCCTGTTTTAGGGACCACTCGTGAGGCATTAGAATTGCTCTGCTCAATTTGTCCGCTATCACATTGGATTTCCCAGAATATGTGCTGCAATCAGAAAACGTTGAGAAGAGACTGCCCATTTCCATACTCTTTGAGCCTCTTGACACTGGAGGTAGGATCTGGTTCAGCCTTGTTTGTTGATATACCACACTACTGACATACTGTCTGCCTGTATTGCAATCGTACCTGGTGGAAGAGAGTTCTGGAATGCCTGCAATGCCAGAAATACTGCTCTCATCTCTAGGACATTGATGTGTTAAGTGGTACTCATGTTCCTGGCAAGTTCCTTGGGCGGTCTTTCCCACATAATGCCTGCCCACCCTATCTGGGAAGCATCCAAGGTCACTGTGGCTACTGGGTGAGGGAAGAGTGAATGGCCTGCCTAGAGTTACCTGTGTGGATTGAAGCCACCATTGTAGGTCTTTCTTGCAGGAGTCTGTAATGAAGATCTTGTGGGACATGGGTAACTCCTGCATGGACCATTGAGCAAAGAGTAGCCACTGTAAGGCTCTCATATGTAGACATGCCAGAGGTACTAATGTTATAGCAGCTGCCATAGTACCTAAGACTTTTAGAACAAACTTTGGCTGTACTTTTTTTTTCAAGAGCAAGACGGACACTTGATGGCGCAATGCCTGTACCCTGTCATGAGGCAGTCTTGCTACCATGTCTTCTGTGTTTAATTCTGCTCCGATGAATTTAATATGCTGTGATGGCAACAAGGCAGATTTTTCTAAATTTATGGTAATGCCCAGTTCCGAGCATAGATGAATAGTGATGTATCTTGCTTTGGTTAGTAGATGCTTGGTGGTGGCAGTCAGGAGCCAGTCATCTAAGTATGGAAACACCTGGAATCCTAGACACCTCAGCTGAGCCGTGACTACTGCCATGCATTTGGTAAAAACTCTGGGGGCCATAGTGAGACCAAAATGCAGAGCTCAAAATTGGTAATGACTGGTTCCCAGCTGGAAGTGCACATATCTCCTGGATCGCCTGTCCATTTTTATGTAGTAGTAAGCATCCTGAAGAATGACTTGAGCACATCCAATTGTCTTGTCCCATGAAAAGGCAGTATCAACTGCAGTGTCACCATCTGGAACGTTGAATTTATTATGGACTTGTTCAGCCTGCTGAGATCCAGGATGGGTCTCCAGTCCCCTCTTTTCTTTGGAACTAAAAAGAACCTTGAGTAAGTTCCAGATACAATTTGCTCTGCGGGGACTTTTTGCATGGCTCTTTTTCTTAGCAACCTTTGTATCTCAAGGGTTGCTTGATCCCTTTGACAGGGTGGAATGTCTGGGACTGGTCTTGTTTGTGGGGGTGGGGTGGTTGTATCCCCTGGATATTATTGACTGTACACATTTATCTTGAGTGATGTTTAGCAAGGCTTTTGGGTACAGTCATAGTCTGCCCCCGACTGCCTCCACAGGTGGACAGGCAGGCCTCCTTTCAGGAGAGGTTAGGGAAATGTGGTCCTTTCAGGAGCGCTGGAAGGGTCTGCCAGAGAACATATCTCTATCGCCCTGATTTTGCGGACTCCTCTGCCATGAGGTCAGCGTCTTCCATTGTTATTTCCCCTTCTGCCCCTGGGGGAAATTTCACCACGTGCATCTGGCGAAGCTCTTTGGAATTTTTGGAACCACATTTTCCCATTCTTCTGGTCTTTGGGATAAGGTCTGGTAGGGAGGGAAAAAACGTACTCCCACAGCAGACAGAGTTTTGCCTTCTTGTTTGCACCTGGTCAGTCTCTTGAACTTTTGGCCCAAACAAGGATGAGCCGTCAAAATGGGCATTAATGAAGGACGACTTGAAGAGCTCAAAAAACTCGCAAAGGCGCATCCAGGAATGCCTCCTCAGAGAGATTTCTGCACCAGTGCTCTACTCGCACTATTAGCTGCATAAGAAATGAGCCACATAGAGGAGTTGCCTACTGAATTTAAGGTAGCAAGCTGGGTGGTCACCTTGTCTGGAGCCCCACCAGCTGTGGAACCTTACAGGGTATCATCTAGCTCCTTTAGGAGATCCCTCTGAAATCTGGTAAAATGTGTCAAATAGTTCAGCGACCTGAGTGTTAAGGCCACTGACGAGAACATATGCTTCCCATACCTGTCCATCGTTTGAGATTCCTACCATCTACTGGGACACCTTTGTTTAAGAACTTTTTGTCAGATGTTGCTGTTATAAATTTGTTGGGCCTCCTCAGAACAGGTTCCACAGATTCTGGAGAGCCCCATGCCCTTCGACTAACAAAGTTGAGGAGTTGGTCGAGGGGTGAGACACCCAAGAGGTTGAGGGTCGAGAATGAAATGCCTCCAGGTATACATTCTCATCCTCAGAAGGGGTAAGGGTATTCCAGTCACCTCTCTGCTTCAGGATCTCTAGGATGCCTGAGAAAGAGACATCCTCAGAGGGTGACCATGGGGACCCTTCTGAATCATCTATGTCTGTATCTGAAGTGACAGACTCCTCAGGGGAGTCTAGATGTTTCCTCTTACATGTTCTCTTCCGAGGGACCTCTCCAGAGGGGTCCTCTGGGGAGGTTTCAGAAGACAGTGACTCACCCAATGGGGCATCCTGGGGCATCATTTATCTACGCCTGGGGGGAGAGAAGGAAGAGAGAGGCAGATACCGGCACTTTTGGGGGAAGAGTGCTTGGATCCAAGAGTGGAGCCGTCAGGGGTGACAGCACACTCCTCATGACCTTGAAGGCACCATGACCCTGGCCCAAGGGAGCCTCCGGTTCCGAAGAGCCAGGAGACTTCTCCCGTACCAAGGAGGTGGGCTCCGAGGTCGATGTAGGCATCGAGCTCACCCGCGCCGATGTCCCGAGAGGCAGATATGGATCCGACAAAGGTCCGATCCAACTCTCCTCCCAAGACTCGATGGGGGAGCGTTGGCTCCCAGACCCTTCAATAGAAAGTGGCACCAAAGAGGTCAGAGCGGAAGTTGGGAACAAAAATCTGGGGTAGGTCTCAGACCCGAAGTTTCCACTACAAACACATCCAAGCACTCCGGCTCTGAAACCACTAAGGTTGGAGGAGGAATAGAAGAAGGGGCGGTGGCAGTTGTCAGTTCCAATTCTTTCTGGGCTGGACTCAAAAGGATCTTGGCCAGAGCTTGAGTCCGAAGCAACCTCCTGACCACCCGCTCCACATAGTCATCCGACAGACTCCTGGAGGATTGAGAGGATGGGGTTGAGGATTTGACACTACCAGCCACCAACTGCAAAATAGGAGACTGTGGAACTGAGGAGACTGGCTCCAAAGTTGGGGACCAACTCCATCTATGGCTACTAGTCAGTTCGATGAAACTGAAGAAGTTGTCTTTTCGGGCCCAAAAGCCTTCGGGTCCAAAGTAGTATCTTTTGCTAGCTTCTTTACCGGCTCAGTAGTAGGAGCTGAAGACGACACTTTTTTAACTGACTTATCTGATTTTGGAGATTGAGAAGATTTGGAGGAGGTCTGGTTCCCTTCTAGTGCCTTAGAAAAGGGAACTTAAAGCAATCTCCTGACTATAAGCTTGTTTTTGCGTTCCTGCAGGACCCTGGAACTAAAAGCATGACAAATGGAGCATCCATCTTAAAGGTGTAATTCACCCAAACAGTAGACACAACTAGTGTGCCCGTCGGTCAATGAAATTTTTTGTGAACAGGAATCACAATTTTTGAAGCTTGACTGCTTTACTTCTTTACCTTCCATGGACATAGTGGTAAGCAACAATAACAAACACTGCCCAGGAAACTAGATTAACAATAATAATATTAAGGTTAACTAATTCTGGGGGTCAATGGTAGCCTCCATACTCTTCTACCCTTAGTGAGATACTATACAAAAGTAGTAAAATGGACTATAGCAGTTCATTGGTTTATGAACTGACATCCCATGACATCTCCCATTCAACTCACAAAGATCTGCTGACAGCATGTATCCTGGTGGATCCAAGCATCAGATGTTTCACAGGGCCACCCTTTTGTTCACCATTGCCCAAAGTCACAGTGACAATGGGCACTGCACAACTGTGGTGGGGAGGGCATTACCTGGGACAAGTAGTCCAAGGCACATGGTCCCCCTTAGAAGCCAATCTTCACATCAGTGACCTACAGATGAGGGCAGTCCTTCTATCACTGCTGGCATTTTAACGCATCCTTCAAGGGGTGATTGCTATACAGACAGACATGTCAGTGGTTTGGTACATCAGCAAACAGGGAGAAACCTGCTCTTACCTCCTGTGTTGGGAGCCAGTGAGAGTGCGGCAGTAGGAGATCTCTCCCAACCACTTTCGTTTAGAAACTCACACTCCGGGGAAGTCCAACATTTTTATCAGGCATAATGAGCAGATCTATTCCTATGCCTCACAAGTGGCTTCTTAATCCTTCAGTGGTGGAACATTTTTTTCACCAGTGGGACCAGCCATGCTGAGATATTTTTGCCTCTGCCCACAGTTCCAAAAATGCAGCAGGTTTTTACCCTTCCCCCCCAGAGGGGGAATTACTGAGGGACACTCTGACCAACAGTTGCCCCCCCCCCCCCCCCAGACTGGTGGACTCCTTTATGACTATCCTCCCACACTGCTGATGTCCAAGTTTTTACAGAAAGCTTATTAATAGATAAAGCAAGGTGATCCCAGTTGTCCCTTTCTGGTCTTGACAAGTGTGGTTACCATTCCTCTTGCCTCATCTGACATACCCTCCTTGGGTTCTGGATCCTTTTCCAGATCTTCTGTATGTCTGGACATACAAGCCCTCAGGTTGACTGCATGGCTTCTCCACTTCCAGTGATGGTTAGACAGTCCAGAATTTCTTCCCAGGTTTTACAAATCCTTACTTCTCAAAATATCTCCACTAGGAAGATATACAAGAGCAAAAGGAAACAATTCTTTATCTAGACTAAAAAGAGAAATAAAGACCATTTTTTAATGTCCATCTTAGCAGTTTTAGAATTCCTGGCTTCCATTTTTCATAACAGAGCAAGTTACTATACAGTCAAGGTACAGCTGGCTACAGTCTCGAATTTTCACATAAACAAAGATCATCTGTCCTTAGCTTCCCTTAGGTTATACAAGGCCTTCCTCAAATGTACACTTTTGCTGAGGCCACCAGTCAAGGACCCCACATCAACATGGGATTTGATTTTTCTCCAGGCTTTAACTCGCTTCCCCTTTGAACCTGCAGCAGAGTCTGATTTAAAATTTTTGTTCTGAAAAAACATTTTTCTAGCTGCTATTACTACATCTGCAAGAAGAGTTTTGAAAATTCAAGCTTTATATTGCCAGCCACCTTATATCATTTTTCATGAAGACAGGGTTTCTGTTTGCACTAACCCTTCCTTTCTTCTGAACGTAGCTTCTGGATTTCCCTTAACCAGTCCATTAATTTACCAGTGTTATTTCCAAAATTCTGAAATAGTGGGGAATATATGCTTCATTTATTGAATGTACACAGACAGATGAGCTTTTATCTCCACAGAATAAAAGCTTTCAGGAAATTAGGCCAATTGTTTATTTCAATTTCAAAAGCTAAGTTGGAACAATCTGTGTCTCAAGTTTCATTTGCACGATGGCTTACTGAATATATTTCTTATGTTTATAAACACAAGAATTTGTCTTCACCAAGACTACCACTAGCTCATTCCACAAGGTCAATCTCCACTTCTTCCACTTTCAGAACTTCTGTAGATGACAATTGTGCTGCTGCTACTTGACCCAGAGCTCATACCTTCATTAATCATTACAAGCTGGATATAGCCACTAATCTAATTATACCTTGTTTATTTTAATTATATTACCTACAATCTTAACTTCCTTCCTGCTTACCTGCTGGATTTATTATTGTTGTTTCTCCTGTTACAACTTATTACTACACTTTTTATATATATAGCTATGTACTATTCCATTGAGTACATTATGTTCTTCTTATCCATTGTATCCTTAAGATTGTTTTGCTTTTTAATATTGTTAATTTGTCTCTATTTGTATGTCTGTTTGGGGCTTTTCCCCTCAGATCTCCACTGAAAAAGGGTAAATTCTTACCCAGCTGGACCAACCCGGTTAAAAAATGCGAAATAAATAAAAATAAATAAAAACTATGTAAACTATCAAAAGTATCAAACTATTAAACACACCACACTAGTAAACATGCAAAAAAAAATAAATAAATAAATTATATATATATATATATATATATATATATATATATATATATATATATATATATATTTTTTTTTTTTCCCCTACTCTACTTTTTTTTTTTTTTTAAACAGTCATGCACGGAAGAGAAAAAAAAGGCTAGAGAAGAGGTCTCTAACTAAAATGACGGTCTCCTCTAGCTAGAGGAGACATCTCTAATTTAAACAACAAAACCTCTTTAGGAAGGGGAGGGAAGCAACAAGAGGAGCCCTCTAATTTAACCGAGCTAAGAAAAGAAAAGGCAAACCCTCTAACTTAAATGGGTTAATTAAAGATAAGAGAAAGTTTTTAGCGAAAACGGGATAGGGAGCTGAAGGCCTGATGAAAGCAAAGGCCAACCACAAATAAACGCAACAAATGACAAACTAGTAATTTAGCACAAGTGAAAACTAAAACACAGTAAATAATTACAACAACGTTTATCCAAAAATATTATGGAAAAACAGAACAACATTGAAAAAACTTTTTACTTAGCTTGAGCCTAGTGAGATGCACCTGATCTAGTTTAGCGACAAACAGGATCTGGGTAATCTTCCCTAAGCATGATGGGATAGGGTATAGCCTCAAGCCAGTGGAAGCTCTCGAGCTTTAGTAATAGGCCGAGTCGGAACCGATGCTCAGGTCGAAACCCAACCGGCAAGAATGAAGGTGAGATGGGACGACATAACATCAATGGATTTTGCATCCAGGAAGAAAGAGGTCACTGTCTCCCTCTACTCCTCCCTCATTAGGCCAGTCATCGAGTACAATGACCCATTTGGCATGTACCTCACTAAACACCTGCAACAAATGGAGAGGCTGCAAATGTACCTCACAAAGAGGATCCTAGGCCTTAAACATTTGTTCTATATGGACAGACTAAAAAACTCCAACTATTCTCCTTCTCATATCGCCTACTTTGAGGCGATCTCTGCTTGACGTACAAAGCCATGTCTGACCCAGTTCTGTTAGAAATGTTACATCTAACGAAATCCCAATTTCTCTGCTCCACATGCTCCGGAGACCTCAACCTCATTACCACAAATAACAGAACATGCTGGAAGGACAGGTTCATAACCCAGAGACTGCCCAGGCTATGGAATATTGGAATATACTTCCCATACATGTCAAGCAGGGAACCTCACTGGCCCTCTTCAAGAGAAATCTTGATGAGTGGTAGGGAATACAAAATTCACCCCAGGGATCACTCCAGTGGCTTTACTCGACAGAGGCACTGGGAACTAAGGTCGGGTGGCATGATGCCAGGGTAATCCTATGGGCTAGGCTTGTAAAGGCTCCAGGGGCCATTAGCCTAGTACACACCTATCTATCACTTATCTGTGAAAACTTGAGCGCTAGACTGACCACGTCTTTTTGTGAGAAGCTGCAAACGAGATCTGAGGCAGCTAAGGGTTGGTACATTATGAGTAATAGAGAAGATAAAGAGCTTTATGGTTACCACAAGCTTTAGTAAAGGCCGAGTTAGATCCGAGGATTGGATCTGAACCCATCAGTTGATGACAGAATGAAATTTGACAATATCAGATCATGAGACAACTACTGCATTGTCTTAGGATGCTCATTTCAACCAAGCTGGCTACAAAGTGCAAATCCATAGTTCCAGGTGCTTATTAAGGTAGGCTGAAGAGAGACTAGTATCTATAATGTTTGTAGCAGACTATTGGAGGTGCTGTCTGTCTGGTAGCGGAGACAGTGCTGATCTCAACACATCTGCATGCAGTTATAATTCAATGCTCCTTAGCTTCTTCTCTCACCAAAAGCAAAATAGCAGTATTAATCCCACGCTACTTCCTGAGAAGCTGAAGTAACTCAGATGTTGCAGTGCTCAGTACACTTGCTATACTCTTCTCCTGGTAGATACATGGGATGGAACCTACAATCAAATGGATGCAACAGCCAAGTTGCACAAAGGCCATGAAGCGATTCTCACCAAAACTGCAACCAGACCACTCAATGAAGCCCAATACAGACTGCCCAGAGACCATAAGGGATCAATGTTCATGTACTCCCTTCTTTTACCAGAAGCAAAGTAGCAGAATTAATCCCAAGTTGGCTCCTAAGAAGCAATTTTTAGGCTTCTTCTGGTGATTCGTAATCTCTAGGAAGGCCAGAAATTAATGTTTCTCTATTGCTTATCTCACCAGAGAGATCACTTCTGCCTGTTTTAACCATTCTAACTAAAAGATAAAATAACTGCTCTGTGAAATATACTGTTATACATTTACTCTATGATTACAAGGGTATACATACTTGTTGATGAACAAAATTGTCTTGCAGGCTATACAAATCCATTACACAAAAAATCCTACCAATTAACATGCAAAAGAACAGGAGCTATAGGTTGCAGCTTCCCCACCACTGATGTCAATATTTGATGCAATGTTACAAATAGTATGGAGACTGACTTTCATCACTGGTAACAGTTACCATACAAATAGAAATTGCCTTTAAGGACATATGCTAAATGTGCAGTGATATCTTGGGTAACAGCTACCACCTGCCCCACCCACCCAAATAAGTTCCACACTGTACAGCTATTTATTAGTAGCCTGGGATTTCACCTTCTCAGAGAGAACCTAGCACCTTTCAGTATAGCCTTATCAACACTAAATGAAACTTAACCAGAATTACTTTACACACACATGCACACAAACTATGTTTAACAACATCTTTCAAAATAGGTGAAAAATAATGACTCAGCAGCTATATCTCCCACCCTCCCAAGCTTATTGTACTTTGCCACCAGTTAGTCAAAGCTAATAAAACAGTAGTTTACAATAAAGTGAGCAAGACTTTAACTAAATAAAGTGAGCAAGACTTTAACTATTCAAAGGATAGCAGCTAGTTGTAAACAGTCACACTTCCAATGGCAGACGCAACACAGTTTGGAAGTACCAGTAAAATGCATAAACCCTTAGATGAGGAAAAAAGAATCAGCAACCCAAGCATCTGATGTTGAAAAAACTTGAAATAAATACTTTAAGGCATTTCCTTTCCAGATAAATATATAAACTGTAAACATTTTTCAAAAGAAGTTGAAAAATAAATCATCTGAAAAGACAAAAAAAAAATCACAAAAATATCTAACAGATGAACACTGATAAGTATGCGTTACTAGGTTAAGGTATACTGTCCATTTCACCGTCTGACTTTTATGACTAAACTAGAACTTAGGAGTCCTTACAGGCAGTAGATGCAAAGTTTTAGATCAACCCCAAGAGTATGGTCTAGTAGACAACGCAATAAATCCTCTAGATTCTATAAGTTAAAGTTGTGTAGGAACGCATTCTAACAGCAGATGTTTGAGTATGTTAACAGTTGCAGTAGCGCAAACCTTGGGAATTTTTCCTGTAGAAGGCCTGACATTCAGACAAATTTCCAAGCTTTTCACCCTTTTCCCCTCTCAGCTAGGCAGATGCATTTTTACCTGGATATCAGCATACCTGTGATGAAAGACAAGCATCCACCACACCATTTTTAGTTCTTTCTTACCCCTGAAATAGGCAGGGGTCTGACAGAAGCCAGAACACTAGCTGCCTAGGTGGAAGGTCCCCCATAAGGCTTGTCAGTCCAACCAGAAGAACCCCCAAAAGCCTGAGCTTCATGCATTAATCAAATCTGAGAAGCGGGCAGCTTTTTGGATTAGGACGCAGGGAAAGTGGGGGGAAAAGATGACTGGATACCCACCCCAGTATCAAGATGGTAAGATGGAAAAAGTAAAGGATGGAAATATTACTACAGCAGTGAACAAATGACAACATGTACTATTATGGCAACTTCCTAATTAGTTATATTATGTTCATTATATTGTTCAGTGCCATAGTATATTAAGTTATAGGAAGCTTCCCAAAGATTATAAACTACAGGATGATGCACTTGAGAGGGTATGATTGTAGTAGCCTTTGAGGGATAACTGTGGCACATTTGGCCATGGCTCTAGAAGTAATGTCCAAGTTGCATTGCTTTCCAAAGGTGCAAACAGATAGTCAAGTTAATGCTTCCAGGATGACCCAGGTGCTGACACCCTCTAATGAAGGCCATAGTGGCTGCAGGTGCTCTTATTACATGGCCCCTTACATGTGATGGCATAGTTTTGCCAGAGAATGTGTAAGAGAAGGACATGCAGTGGGCTAGCAGTTTGGAGGTAGTCTGTTTTGAGATAGGCCTTTCTTCTTTACCAGAAACATTGATTTTGTCTCATCTCATTAGTCTTTTTTTAGGTAAATCTTAGCTGCCTATGCACATCCAGGGAAAGCAAAATCCCTTCTCACTTGTTCTGTGGGGATGGGGTAGAATCACCCACATAAGTATATTAGGGGAGCTACAGTTATAGGCTCCAAAGGTGGTAATGTTAATTTTTTTCTTAGTGTCTTTTGGTGCAGTGCCCCTTTCAGCAACTGCTTTACTGGTAAGGAATAACAGGGTATCCCAGGGCTTGCAGACAGTGATAGTTAATTATGCATTTTCAATCAGGCATATGAAAGATAATCCTGATATGAAAAGATCTAACAGATATATGTAGACTACTGACAGTGAGGACTGGTTAGGGCCCAGGACCTCTTTCTCTCTCTCTCTCTGGAACTAAATGCAAAATATTTCCCACTTTGCTGGGTATGATTTACTTGCATTTGGTTTCCTATGCTTCCTCAATAGCTATCATGTCCTCAGTAAACATGTGCCTAAAGGGAATGAGAGCTAGATCACACATGCTGTCCACCTTAGGATCTTTAGTTTGGGGTGCATGAGGGAACCCTTACTTTAGGAAAAGAGGTCCATCTGCACAGACAATGGAATAGCCTCCATCTTTGCTATGCTCTGTAAGAGAGAACAAACAAGTACAAGTACTGCCTTGGTCAAAGGGATGTTATGAGTAGCATTTTGGCTTGTCCTCCTTTAGCTTCTGAAATTTCCCCTGAGAAGAACACAGATGGGAGGAAAATAGAACAGAATGAACACTAAAAGAGACCAAGAAGGCATCTGTTGCACAGGCTCCTGCACTTAGTGTCCTAACATAAAATGTGTTTAGTTTATTTTTTGGATAAGGAAAAGGTCTGATTCTGGCACATTCTACTTGTAGACAAAGTTCAGAAATATATCTCTGTTCATCATCCTTATGTAACGGTCTGCTTCTTTTGTGTTCAACTGATCTGTCTGGACATTCTCTTGGGACGGAATGTAAGATGTGCTAAGAGTTAATCCTGACTCCTTGGCAAAGTATCACGCTCCTGTGGCCAGGCTGCAAGTGGCTTAAGAGAGGGCTCCCTCCATCTGTTGATGAACCATATCAATATTATATTGTCTATGAGCATTTATAGGACCCCTTGGTTGTGAAGCATACTTGAATCCTTATGGATAAAACTACACGCATCATCTTTTTTATGTGGATGTGCTTTTCACTCTGTAATTTGTCCCAGGTTCCTTGAATCTTCAGTTTCCCTGAATGTGCTCCCCCCAAGCTATGTTTGATGAATCTGTGGAAGGGCCCAAGTATGCTGGTCTGGCTTGAATAGATACCCTGATGCTGGTTCCCCTGTTGTATCCACCATAAGAAGCATTTTTGACAACTAGAGAACAAGATACTACAGGGAGTGCGACATCATCTTTTATGTAGGTATTATTGTAGTTTTCTAATGTGAAGCCTTGCCAGTGGGACAATCAGGCTTGAAACTGTTTTGTACCCTCAATGATCTGATGTATTCCCTGGTCATAATGTGATTACGTTCTTGTATGGAAGTGAAGTACAGGATCAGAAATAGCACTCCACCTGATGAAAGGAAATATCCTTTGTCTCAAGCTGTCAAGAAGGGCTTCCAGACACTGGACTTGTTGGGAGGGAGCTAGATGTGACTTCGGCAGATTCAGAGAAAATCCCAAAGTCTGGAAATGGGCCAGGATGAACTGCACAGAGGTTTACATCATCTTATGGCTGGACCCCTGAATGAGGAATTTGTACAGTTAGTGGTAAATATGAATGCCCTTGGTTTTGCAGCACACAAAAAATGAAGCTAGGCATTTTGTAAAGACTATGAGCACAGGATGTAAACCAACGCCGAGGAGTAACCTGATAGAAAGTACCCCTGCTTTGACTCTCAGATACTACCTGTGTGTCATGGCTGAAGGTATGTGGAGATAAGCAGCTTTCAGACATAAGGAGAACATATAAAGTTGGTAAGAAAGAAGACGGGTAGGCCTGCATGTGTTAGCCATTTGAAGTTTTGAACTTTGGCAAATAATTCAAATACCTAACTGCGAAGGTCGATGAAGCAAAGACTCGCTTCCCTAGCCTGTCCACCGCCCGGGACTCCTTGTTGGGTGGGTGGACAGTCTGGCTCTCCTCGGCCAGTTCTTTCCTGATAGCTGCAGCCACCACCATGGTGCCTACTGGAAAGACCCCTTGACCAATGTGGGTGCAGTTTCGAGAGTGATAAAATTTTGTCCGGCCTCTGAGGAATTGATTCAATGGTGTCAGGACATTTCCATGCAAACTGCATGATGAGCTGGACAAGCTTGTCTGTAGGTTGGGTCACCCAGAAGGTAGGGGGCCAGGCACAAAAAGCCTACAGGAACAGTGACTCCTCTGAGGAAGGGTTGAAGGGCTGCCAGCCACCCCTCTGTTTCAAAATCTCAAGAATGTCTCCAAAGGACACCTCCTCAGAGGGGGGACCGTGGCGATCCTTCCCCATCATCAAAATCCATGTCTTCAGTGAAAGACTCTTCAGGGGAGTCTATGAGCTTCCTCTTGCACGATTTTTTACAGTGGACTTCCTCACTCGGACCTTCTGGGGAAGACTCCGAAGAAGCAGCACCCTGGGGCAGGGTGTCCTGAGGCTCAGTGTCCAACAACAGTGGCTTGTGTCAGCTGCGGTACAGAGAGGGAGCCGGGTAACAGTACCGACACCAAAGGCTTACCTACTGAGGCAAGGGGCCTCTCCATGGCCTGATGGGCTGGCTTGTCCGAAGAGGGATGGGAGCCCGGAACAGAGTCCGACAATCTCAGAACCGGGATCACATCCTGCTCCGATGAACCAGCCACCCAACCAGGAGTCTCAAGAGGGCTCTGTATCAAGAGGACACCCAGAACTGTGGACAGCGCCATAGAAAGAATAGGTGCCGAGCCAGGGAATCCTGTGCCAATGGGACAGCCACAATCCTGAGAGAGACCCGGTGCTGAATGCACCAGGAGCCACAGGGACGGCTCCGATACCATGGTGTGGTCCACCAACAGAACCAAAGCGAGGGGAGTCGATGCCAGTTCAGGAGGCTTCAACCCTTGCATAGAAGTTAAAGGAGGAGAATAACCTGGAGTCTGTGGAGAGGTCTGATTACCTCCAACGGGGAGAGTAGACTTAGGAATAGAAATCCCTCTGGCCATAAGCAGCTGATCGACAAGGCACAATATATCCAGTTCCGACAGGCTCCTAGTTCATCACATGGACAATCCTGATGAGGACTCAGGCCTCTCTAAAAATGCGCTGTACCGTTGCCCCAAAAAGGGGTCTATTGAGGGTGAATATTTAGTACTGGCTGTTTCCAATTTAGAGACAATGGGAACTGACAATGTTTCCGAGGATGGATACAGCACCAGGATCTACGGTACTGAAAAAGTCTGCACTGGTACTGTCGGTGCTGAGGTCAGTTCAGAGGCCTGAGATGGTACCGAAGTAGACGCTTTCTGTGTCGAGGTAGATATAGGAGACATAATCAGTGAAGATGGTGCCGAGGTCGATGCAACCGTCAAAGTCAGTTCAGATAGTTTAGGTAATTTAGTCTTAGGTTCCTTTAGGTCTCCAGAGGGAGCCGATGGAGCCGACTGAGAATATGGCCTCTTTTTATGTTTGCTAGGAGGGGGGTGAACCCTCTGTCTCAGAGATTGCCCATGAATGGAAAGATGTTTGATGCCCAGGCTTTTTCACTGAAGAAGGCTGGTTAGCCGAAACCGGTCTGAATAAAGTATTCATGCTATAATCATTATCTTAAAGTGCTTGGTGTACTCTATGCTGGCCACTGGTGTTTTTAATGTGAATGGTTTGGCCGTGCATTTTCCGTATGTGCAGAGCATTGGGTTGCTTCTGTGACAGGGAAGAGAGCATTGTGGGTAAAACCTTAGCTCAAGAGTTTAGAGCTGGCACAAGCTTGGTAAAAGGCCGGCTCGGTTTTGAGGACAGAACTGATTCCCATGGTTAAGGGATGAATGAAGATGTACAGCATCAGATAATGTTTTCTGCCTTATTCTCATAACTTGGATAATAGATTGGCAGCTCTATGGATTGGTTCAAATTTGATTCTGAACATACTTTTGGTAAAAAGGAAGGATTTGTTCATAAGGAGGCCCTGTCTCTATGGAACAGCAAGTGGGGGGGGGGGGTTATTGATCAGACTTGCAGCTATGACTCTCTTCTAGCAGAAGTAATTGCTATCAAGAGAATAGTTTTCCATGTCATGAATTTGAGCTCGTAAGATGATGCTGGCTCGAACAGGGGAAAATTAAATGAGATAGACAAAATTTAAATCCCATGGTGCCGGAGGGTTTTTGATAGGTGGTCTTAATAAAAAGGTACCTTTAAGAAAGGCTTTGCATAGTCTGTGAGACATAATATCGAGGCCTGATTCACCTAAATGGAAACTGGATATCACTGCTAGCTGAACTCTAATGGTAGCTGCAGCTGAGCCTTCATTGAATAGTTTTGCCAAGAATTCTAGTATGGAATTTACTGGGGCAGAAAATGGGTCAATATGATTATGAAAACCCCATAATGAGAATCTTTTCCATTTGCTTCTATATATCTTTCTCACTGAAGCCTTATGAGAAGATAATAGGATATGTTTTAACTGATGGAGACGTTAGGAAACCTGGCTATGGTTAGAATCGGAGCAGCCAAGCTGTCAGTTTGAGAGTTTGAATGGAAGGATGGAGTGTTCCTGATTCATGAGTCAGAAGGTCCAGAGATGGGTCAAGAATCCAAGGCTCTTCCCAAAGATGAAGCCACAGGAAGGGGAACCAGATTTGACGAGGCCAATATGGGGCGATGAGTATCAAATCCTTTCCCAAGCAATTGGCTTTCTGCAGAACTTTGGGTATAAGTGGGAAGGGAGGAAAGGTGTAAAGGAGAGGCATCAGAATTGCTCTGCTGAGTCTGTCTGCTATTTTGCTGGATTTCCGCGGGATGTGCGTTGCTATCAGAAAGCATTGGGAGGAGGTCACACACTGCCATACTCTCAGGGCCTCTCGACAAAGGGGGTAAGATCTGGTTCCTCCTTGTTTGTTTATATACCATACAACTGACATGTTGTCTGTCTGTATTGCAATAGTTCCCAGTGGAAGTGAGTCCTGGAATGTGTGCAACATCAGTAGCACCGCTCTCATCTCTAGGACACATATGAGTGCAGTAAAGCCACCAATGGAGGTCTTTTTTGTAAGATTCCATTATCAATATTTTGTAGGACATAGGCAGATCCTGCAATGACAACTGAGTGGACAGTAGCCACTGGAGAATTCTCATGTGCAGACGTGCTGATGAGATCAAGGTTATTGCTGCTGCCATGGTCCAAGACTTTTAGGACTGTCCTTGCTTGTGCTTTTTTCTTTGCAAGAAGATTTAAAACCCGGTGTCATAGAACTTGCACTCTTTCTGGAGGAAGTTTGGCCATCATCCTTGTTGCATCCAATTCTGCTCCTATAAAAATGACACACTGAGAAGGCAGCAAGGCAGATTTCTCGCAGTTCATTGTAATTCCTTGGTGAGAGCAGAGCTGCAAGGTGGTGTTTCTCACTTTTATTAGTAGATGCTCGGTGGTGGAGGTTAGGAGCCAGTCATCTAAATATGGTAAGACCCGGAATCCTAGGCACCTGAAGTGAGCCGTGACTACTGCCGTACATATGGTGAACAGTCTGGGGGCTGTTGTTAGACCAAAGAGCAGAGCTTGAAACTGGTAGTGACTGGCTTCCAGATGACAGCACAACAGTCTCCTGGATCGCCTGTCCATTCATATGTGGTAGCACACATCCTGGAGGTCTATCAAGCACATCCAATCATCTTGTCCCAGAAAAGGGAGTATTGACTGCAGTGTTACCATCCGAACTTGGAATTTCTTACAAATTTGTTTAGGTTGCAGATATCCAGAAGTGGTCTCCAGTTCCCTGTTTTCTTTGGAACTAAAGAGAATCTTGAATAGGTTCCGGATCCTATTTGCTCTGTGGAGACTGTTCGGATGACTCTTTTGTCTAGCAATTTTTTGAATTTCTAACATTGTCTGATCCCTTTGACTGGGTGGAACATCTGGGATTTTTTTTTATGTTTGGGAAGGGGAAGGAAAAGGGTATGGAGTAATCTCTGGATATGATGCTTTGTACCCACTTGTCTTTTGTTATTCATAGCCAGGCTTCTGGGTACTAAGATAAGTGACCCACAACTACCTCCAGAGATGGACAGGCAGGCCTCCCTTCAGAAGCGCTGAAAGGGCTTACCATAAAAAGATTCTCTGTCGCCCTGATCCTGCAGAACCCCTCTGCCACGTGGTCGGCGTCTTCCATTACTACTTCCCCATCTGCCCCAAGGGAAGATTCACCACGTGTGTCATGGAAACTTCTCTGGGATTTTCAAAACCACATTTTTCCATTTCCTTTCTGACCTTTGGGATATGGTGTGGTAGGTAGGGAAAAATGGATTGCTACAGCAGAGAGAGTCTTTCCTTCTTGTTCACACCTGGTTAGTGTGTCGTTGAATTTGGGCCCAAACAGAGACAAGCCATTAAATAGAGTGTTCACAAAAGAAGATTTTAAAGGGTTCCAGGAAGTCACACAAGCGCATCCAAGAATGGCTTTTTAGGGAAATTCCTGAATCCGCTGCTCTACACGCTTCATCCGCTGCATAAGAAATCAGTTTCATGGAGGAGTTGATCAATGAATTTAAGGTAGAGAGCTGATAGAAAACTTTCTCTGACACCCCTTCAGCTACTGAACCTTGCAGAGTATCTGTTAACTCCTTCAGGAGATCTCTCTGTAATTTAATAAAGTGTGTCAGGTAATTCAGTGATCTAAAAGCAAAAGTCGCTGAAGAAAAAATGCGCTTTCCATATCTGTCCATCATGCAAGACTCCTTGTTCACTGGATAAACAGAAGATGTCTCTTGAGAGTTCCTTCTTGGTGGCTGCTGCTGCCACCACCATAGCATCTACTAGACTCCCTTAGTTAAAAAGTTTTTCTATGAGGGGGAGGTGATGAACTTATCTGGCCTCCAAGGAACAGGTTCCACTGAATCTGGAGACTCCTATGCATTTTGAGAAACTAAATCCAAAAGTTTGTCGAAAGGCAAAGACACCCAAGTGGAGGAAGGGTGAGATCCAAAGGCCTTCAGGTACACAGACTCCTCTGCTGAAGGGTTGGTGGACATCCAGCCACCTCTTAAAGTATTTCTAAGATGTCTCTAAAGGAGACATCATTGAGAGGCGACAGTGGGGACCCTTTGGCTTCATCAAGGTCCGTATACAAAGTGACAGACTCCTCTGGGGAGTCCAAATATTTCCTCTTACATAGCATCTTCCGAGGTACCTCTTCAGAGGAGTACTCTGGAGAGGCTTCAGAAGAGTGGGAGGCACCCTGTGGAGCATCCTGAGGCTTAGGATCTCCATGTTCCTGTGGATGCAAGGGTATAGAGGCAGACACTGGTGCCTTTGGAGGAAGAACGTCCAGAGATGACAGTGGAACTGCCTATGGAGATGGCACTCTCGTCATCACCTCAAAAGCCCTCCGCCACTGATCCGAGGAAATCCTTGGAGCCAAAGAACCCAAGGGAATCCCTGGAATCAAGGAGGATGGCTTTGAGGATGAGGTTGGAGCCGAGCTCACCTGAGCCTATGCCCCGAGAGGCATGTTCAGTTCCGACAACTGTCCGATCCGACTAGATTCCCCAGACCGAACTGGAGAGCGTCGGCTCCTAGACTCCTTAAACTCCGGTGGAGCAGAGGACATCTGAGCAAAGATCGGATCTGAAGATCCCGTAATAGGTCTTGGTTCCACCAATATCAGCTCTGTACCTTCCGGCTCCGAGGTCGGATTCTGAGGAGGAATCGAAGCAGAAGGGGAGATGTGGTCGGATCGAACCCCTCTAGGTTGGATCCAATAACAGCTTGGCCAGCGCCGGTGTCTTTAATAGCCTCTGTACCACTTGATCCATGTCACTGTCAGATAGGCTCTTGGAAGACTAAGTGGAGGGGACTGGAGACTTGCAAGGCTGGAGTATAGGTGATCTAAGAGTAGGAGAGGATGGTTCCAAGACAGGGGACCGGCTCCGCAACTCCAACTCCATCTGCACCGAGACTGATGGTGTCAGAGCAGTACATTTCTCGGATATGTCAGCCTTAGGATCCAGTGTGGAAATTTTTGTAATCTTTTTGGAAAGCTCAGATGGAGCACTGGAAGAGGAAGATCTCTTCCCAGACTTGTCAGATCTTGAAGAAGGAGAATGATCAGACTTTAATGAACTCGGACCTTCTTGTATTGCTTCCGAGAAGGGGGCTTTTAAGAGACCTCTTAGTAATAATTTGTTTTTTCTCTACAGAACAGCCATGTGATTAAAGGAATGACAAACTGAACAAGACTCCTGGAGGTAGACAGCTCCTAGACAATATAAACAAATAGGGTGCATCAGTTAGGGACATTTTCTGTCCACATTTCTCACATTTTTTGAAACCAGAGGGTTTCAAGTCTTTAGAGGACATTCTGAACAAGGGATAGTAACATGAAAAAAGGCTAGAACAGTTTTTTAACAACAGCAGCAGCGACCACAACAGTAGTTAAACAATCAATTATAATTGTAAAAGAGAGGAAAAAGGGGAAGGTACAGCCCTCTAACTGAAATGAGCTATGCCTGGAAGAGTGAAAGAAGAATCCCTCTAACTTAAACGGGCTAAGGGTAAAGCAGTTCTCTAACTGAAACAAACTGACTTTAAACAATTTTAGTGAAAAAACAAACATAAAAAGAGCCCTCTTAAAACGGGCTATTAAAGGTGTTAGGTGGAGGATGGGATAGGGAAAATAAGGCCTAGTGAAAAACGACAGCCAACAGCAGAAAAATAAGCAGAACAAAGCGGAAATAAACTAGTACCAAACTAGTTATCTAAAGCAATAATAATTATGAATAAGCAATTTCCAACAATAGCGATAATAATCAAGAGTATACTTACCCAGAGCCAGTAGAACGAGCACTTGGATCTTGTTTAGTGGCAAATGAGATCTGGGGAGCTTTCCTAGTGCATACTGGGATAGGGTTTAGCCACGAGCTAGTGGAAGACCTTGAGCTTGTATATAAGGCCGAGTCGGATCCGAGGATCGGATCCAAACCCATCCTTGTAAGAATGAAGGTGAGATAGGACAACACCACCAACTATTTCACAAATGCATATCCTTCCCCTTTTCTTTTAGCTTTTTAAATATCTGTTCATCTGGAGACTAAATAGCACCTGCTTGTCTAATGAAATACTGAGAAGCTTCATTTTTGCATGCTGTAGTGTGGACTGTACCCATAGCTGAGATGCCTCTGTAAGACAAGTCCTCTAGTGCTGCTACTCTGCATAATGCAGATTTAGCAGAATGCATGCCAGGGAAGAGAAGTTGTAAGGATCTAGCACTTTCTCTCTCAGGGCTTTGCTTCTAGCTACCCCATCTTATCCTTAATTTAAGATAGGTGATTCCCCAGGAATTTAAAATTGCAAGTCTGGCAGTTCATTTGAAAAGTGAGGGTGGAAGAGATATAAACTTTCCACTCTAATTGATAAAATACACTGCTTTCTCTGTAACTGGGGATATGATTCTTGGCTGGAGTCCCTACAGATCCCCTGCTAGAATCCATGGATACCATAGTTGGATAAATAGTTGAATTCTTGGACGGGTATTTACAGAAGTCTTTGATCCTACAGAAATGGTCAGGCTTACTCATATCAAAGGGTTCAGAGTTTGCCTTCAAACATGCACTGGTAAATTCTTCCTTCAAGGTTTCAGTAACTGAAGGAATAGCTAAGGATTTTGGCTCTGGTACATCCAGAAGCACACTATACCTTTTCTAAGCACTCCAAGAATCCCTTGATTTCCACTCAAAGAAATCCTTCATCCAGTCAAGTGCCAACAAATGAGAAATTCTCTGGTAGAGAAGCAGATGATAAGGTATCCTTATGTATCTGACATACGAGAAGGAGGGGGACATCAGATCTGCATAAACCACCTATCTGCCTCAGAGTCTGAGAAATCAGATTCCTCAAAGGAGAGATGCCATCCTCTTTCCTTTTTGGGTAGGAACTCTAGTATTGATGGTTGATTTGCCTTAGGGTGCAGGCTCAGGTTCTTAAGAAAAAACTATGTCTTGCACCAGTTTCATCAAATCTTGAGATGAGCCTGGAAGGAAGAAAATGGTCGGCTGGCCCAGCACAGGACGAGGCAAGATGGTCCATGTCCAAAGTCTGGATTAACTTGGCCCTGCATTTTGGAATACTGGCTGCTTTATAGGTCATTTGGTCATAGACAGGAGCCGATAACGTCAATGTCTAAATGACAAATATTCTCAGATACAGAAACCAGGGGTATCGACATGCCCAAGGGGAGAAATCTGGATTGATCAGCTGCTGAAAGGCGTTGGCCCAGAAGGATTTGCCTTCCTCTAGGGTGTAGCATCCTCCTCAGGGGGATCACCACAGGCCTCAGATTAAGCAGCTTTCAGGGTCTCAGGTTGCAAAGGCGTCTCACTGGACTTGACACCTTGGGACTTGATTGGTATGTTTTTAGACTTCTGTTGTCCTGTATCTCAGAGATACTTCTGTTTAGAATTTTTAAGTAGAGTGACCGTGACTGATCTGGCTGACTCCAAGGTGGCCCTGGATAAGGTGAACAAGCTTTTCTGGTTTAAACAAATCTGGAGATTTTTTTTGATCTGTTAAGAGGCAATGTGGTACTTTGTTCCTAAACAAAATAAACACTAACTCAGAAAATATCTACAGGGTATTTCCTTTAAGTTGGTAACTTTTGAAACTGATATCCTGTGCTGATGCCTGTAAGACTATTATTCTATAAACAAATAAGGCAACAGTAAATAAGTTTCCTTGATGGGGCATGTATCGGTACTTTGGAAGCCAGACATAAGCAATGGATTGATAGTGTTTTCATTAATAGTGCTTGTTCTGTCACGCACTTTGACAAGAAAAAAACTAAAGCTGGTGCAAGGCAGAAGTCTCTCTTATGCCACATATGTGCTGATGTTCAGGTGGAAGGGCTTTTGCACATCTGCAAGGGGAAAGAGTGAAAAGCTGCATAAGTTGAGCCAGATATCAAGCCTTCTGCAGCATAAGTCCCCGTGTTAGCACTACTGCAGCAGCAAACAATACAGTGAACATCTTTTAATTCTCTATTTTTTTTTTTTTTTGAATAAAAAGTCAGTCCTCCTATTTAAGCATCACAAATCAGTGTTTCCTGTGGCTTTAGTTTGAATTAAGAAGATGTTGATCCCACTTCCAAAGTTACACATTTCTGGAAGGGGCCATCCTAACAAGCTACTGTCCAAATAAGACATTATTTTGTGACCTACTGCAGTAACTCCCAAGGAGCATCAGACTTGCCTTGCAGATCTGCATGGTCAAGAAAGAGAGCTTAGTTTCAGTTTTAATTGTAATACATTCTCTTAGTAGTAAAAGCAAAATTATATAACATTTTGCACATTTTCTTTTACATAACATGGATAACGGGCTGACTGATCTTAAGCTTACCTTCAAGACTACTGACCATCCCCTACGCAAACAGCAACTGAGCAAAATAGGCTTTTCTCAGAAAGCTGTACAGTGCTTCCATACTTTCCTTACAGATAGGACATTTGTAGTTAAACAGACACCTTTTCTGAAACTTGGAAAATAACCAAAGGTGATCCTCGAGGAACTGTCTTGGATTCATTATTTTTTTCCCTCTTCACACAATCTACATTTTGATCTACCAAATACTTATCCTATAGGCCAATGATATAGTACAGGAGCCCATAAATCTTTTAGCACTCTTTAGAAGCAGCTACATAACCATTTCTTAAACATTTGGAACTGGCTAACTGAGACTAGCACCTGTAAATCATCAGTAATGTTATTTGGAGCATCACAAAGACCTTCTTTCACAATCAACTTTGCTACACCATATAACAAAGATATTGTACAGCTGGTTAAGTAAACATACAATAACAGTAGATGTTTGAATGATCACTGTTGCAGTAGTCTTATCTATATGGGTTAAATCCTTCTAAAGATATAACAGCTGGCCAGCGTCCAAAGCTTAAAGGCATCTTCCATGTGTCCAGTTAACCAACTCAATCAGAGCTGAAGAAAAAGAGTGGTTTGGGTGCCAAGCTCTTCAGAGCATTTCATGCTAACAGAGAGGGAAAGAGGCTAGAGCTAGGAAAATAAGCAAAGGTCTTCACCATGACAATAAAAATATACAAAATTAAGGGGAATGGAAGGACAGAGGGAGTGTCTACTGCAGTAGTGATTATTTGAACATCTAAAGTTATGGTAAGTTTATGTACACAACTGTACTATGTTCATCATACTGATTACTGCTATAGCAGCCATATCTATATGGGTAAGACTATCATAGCCTCAAATGACTGGCAGGAGAAAGGATGAGGGTGCACAAACTCCAGAAATTGGTCCTAGCAAAGCTTGTCCCAAATCTGGAAAAGGAATCTGGTTTGTAGTGTTTCCTAAAGGTATGTACAGAAGATCAGGTTGCTACTTCTAGAATCAGATCCATTACAAAAAGCCACAGATGAAACCAATATTATAGCATAATGTACACTGAGCTTGACTGGGATTACCTTGTTATGGTGGAAATAACAAAAGGTAAAACATGAGACATGCATTTGGAAATAGTCTTTTTGACACATGTTGCACTTTCTTCTTTACAAGAAATGAACGACTTAATCAGGGTTCCTGAAAGTTTTAGTTCTATTTGAGATAATATCTGATTTGTCTATGGATTTCCAAAGTGTGGAGTTTCTGTCTCTCATTTTTAGGTTCTGGAAAGAAAACAGGGAGATGGATATCTTTGTTTAAAATAAACTTAGATACAACTTTAGGCATAAAGTAAACTTGGATACAACTTCAGGCATACAGTAAGGATAAGGTCTTAAAGAGCCTCAATCTTTGTTGACAATAAGATAAGGCAGACCCACCAGACGAGATTGCAACTCAGACACTCTTATAGCAGAATTCAGAACAATCAGCAAAATTGTGTTCCATGTTAGAAACTTCAGGTCAGACTGATGATCTGGTTTCAAAGTGTATAAGATCTGACTTCTCCAAAACTAAGATCCCAAAAAGGATCATTTTCTAGGAGGATTAGTATGCAACACCTTATTCAAAAACACTTTCAGCTGTGAAAGTTATGGAAGAGGGGGATCTATGGACAAACAAGCTGAAATGTCTGACAGGTATACCTCAATGGAAGAGATAGGCCGGAGAATGACTCTCAAAAATAGTGCAGAACCAGAGAGACATTAGATTTAAAAGAGTTCTGCTTCTTGTTTTGGCACCAACTACAAAATCTTTTCCATTTGCTAATATACGATTTTTTAGTAGCAGGTTTTCTTGCTTCTATTAATACCTGCTGTACGTCCTCAGAAAATAAGTGCTTAAAAAGATGTTAAGACTATCATCCAGGCAGTTAGTTGCATTTGTTTAGTGGTGGGATCCATCAAACATCCTTGTCTTGTGCGAGTAGGTCCAGACTGTGAGAAAGCTTGCAACAATTGTCCTTGTCCATTTTGAAAAGAGGATCGAAGTTAGTCACCACAATAACCTTTGGAAAGTCCTCGTGAATTTTCAAAGTCATCCTTTATATTAGTGGAAATGGTAAAAAAGAATACTAATGCTTGTGGATGTGCAGCAAGTCTATCACTACTAAACTGGATGATGACTTGTAAGGCAGGCACAGATCACCTCTCAGTTATCTGTAGGAGACTGAGTATAAAGATAAGGCTTTGAGGTGGTTTGTGTATTCCATGTGGTTAAAGTCTTGTATTCCTTTTGAGAGGAACCTCCATGGGTGTTCTGGTTGTTGCATATAGCTGGTCAGGTGCATACTAAAGGGAGCACTGTACACAATGATTGGCCTAATAAGGGATGAAGTACAGTGGGGCAATGATATCCTTGGACATGGATGCCATGCACTTGTTTATAAGTTGTGCAATACAAAATGATTTCCTTATAACAATAGACATACGATGAGACTTCCAAGACAGCACATTGAGTAACAGCTTAATTACAGCTCTCCCAGTGTTAAAACAGAAACCCAGAAGACAGCCAGTGAACTCATTTGTTTGGGTAAATTTCAGCAACTGGTTAGTAAGTGCACTGCCTGGATGCCAGCAAAAAAAGAAATCCAGTGAATCTGAAAGAAAATCAATCAAAAAACATCATTGGAAAGGCTCACCCAGACTTTGCTACACTTTGCTGTGAGGGAAAGGTTGGTTTGCTTTTTATTTGTTGTATTTTGTATTAGTTTATTGCCTTTTTATATTTTGAGTGCTGTGATTTGTTTTCTTTACCTTGTGTTTTGCTTGTGTTCTGCTTTTAACTGCATATTAAAACTTCAAAAGACTCCACAGCTCTGTCTCTTGTGAGTCGGGCAGAAATTAGAACGGATCAATTAAGGACTCATACATAAGACAGAAGAAGTCACTTAAAGTTAATCATTTGTGAACTGAGGGGGTGCAGCTAGGAACTAAACCTTCTAGTTAAGGGGTAAAATAAAACATTTCAGAGCTTTATTGGAAAGGCTCACCCAGACTCTGCTACACTTTGCTGTGAGGGAAAGGTTGGTTTGCTTTTTATTTGTTGTATTAGTTTATTGCCTTTTTTATATTTTGAGTGTTGTGATTTGTTTTCTTTACCTTGTGTTTTACTTTTGTTCTGCTTTTAACTGCATATTAAAACTTCAAAAGACCCCACAGCTCTGTCTCTTGTGAGTCAGGCAGACTCTGGAATAGACTGCCCATACATGTCAAGCAGAGCACCTCTTTGGCCTTCTTCGAAAGGAACGTTGATGATTGGATGGGAGAAGTGAAGTTCACCCCAGGGATCATGTCAGTCACCCTGCTAGACAGGGGTCCAGGGAAGTAAACAGTGTGGGAAGAAATAGCCAGGGAATTGTTATGGCTAGGCTTGTATAGGCCTTAGGGCCGATAGCCTAGTACCAACCTATGAACAAAAGGTAAGGAAAAAACACTGAATGGGAAGAAATCTGCAGCTGTTCCTCAAAAAGCAGTGCAAGCTTCAGCTATGATGCAACAGAGGACTTCCAGTAACCTAGAAGAAAATAAGTCAAATGTACCCAGAGCTAATTAAAATAAACAAAACACTGATGGGGTATATAAACTAGAAAAGGCTAGATAAAATGGAAGAAGCTTTATACAGATGTACAGATGAGGTGATAAAACTGCAAAAATAAGAGGTGTAAATGAAGAAAAGGCTGGCTGAATATGAGACTGCTCAAGAAGAGTTGTTTCCAAAAATAATAGAATTAAAGGACAGAGCATGCAGGAAAAACCTGAGATTTTTCTGCTGTACTAGAGAAGCTGCAAGGAACAGACTATATTAATTTTATGAAAGCACAGATTAGCAACTGGACTGGTATTCCACAGCAGGAGTTGTTAACTGAAAGGGCACACCATGTGTATGCTCCAAACATGGTCATGAGAAAGCAACCTAGACCTTTAATAGTAAAGGTGCAATCCTACCAGCAGAAGGAGGTGATGCTGACAAAACTGTCGCAGAAAGACAACATAATAAAAGTGGGAGACAGTACAGTGTTTGTAAAAAATGATTATTCACTGTACACTAGGCAGAAGAGGAGTACATTTATTCCACTAATCAGGGAATGTTGAGAAACAGGTGTGAGATTCAAACTGCTGTATCCAGTTATCTTCAGAATATTCTTTCCTGGAGGGACAAAACCATTTTTTGATGCAGGACATGCTAAGAAGGAAATACAAAAGTTTTTTAAACAAAAGGTGAGCTGTGAAACAGCAGGACATTCTGCTTCTTCTTCTTCTGGTAATAAAGACCACAGAGAGACTGTGCCAGTGAAACATTTTCCAGTGTTTCAACAGAAAATGCTTGAGAGAGAGAGAGAGAGAGACAAAAGCACAAGAGCAGACTAGAAGAACCAAGAGTATGTTGGAAAGGAAGCAGACATTGGATTTGGGAGATGGAGATGAACAAGAAAAAAAAAACAGCAACTTGGAAACTGACAAATAAATGTGGGATTATAAAGCATTAATCATATTTGTGAAACATAGAACAAGAAAACCTGGAAATATTGGACATTTCTGACTTTGTTAAACTTGTAGGGGACTCTAAAGCATATGCTTTATTTCATGTCATTAATGTTTGAAGGAACACTTAGGAGAGGGATAAGTAAGGAAAGCGTTAACTGTAACTAAAGCAAACTTTTGTTCTCAACAGTAATATTTGTATAGTGCACGATATCTGGGGTCTATATTATAGTTTCGAAAGTTTCAAACATCGAACACCATATGAGTGATGTTTGAAATTTCAAAAATATAATAAAAAAATAAAAATAAAAAACTATACTTAACTAAAAGCTGTAGGCAGGGGGGCTTTGCCCCCCACACCCCCGCTACTTAAATATTCCTACTCCGAGATCGCACTGCATTGAAGTAAAGGGAAAATATTCCCTACGGCGACTTCCGTGTTATGCTCACGACATTTTGACCAATCGGGTTCGTTCAATACGCGTTCGCCGTTTACAATTTTTGATCACGCGATAGATATTTGCATGCTATAAAGTAAAGTTTTCTCAGTAATATTTAAGTATATTGAAGATACTAAAATAAACAGGTGCCCTTGTTTTTCTTTTCCTTCTTTTCTCTTTCTCCTTGTTCGGTTTTAAGAAATGTAGGAACTACGATGTAAAAAAAAAAGTATGTTTAAAAGAATATGATGCAAGAAAAAAATGATGTGCTTTTCTCATAGGGGAATGACTGGATTAAGGCTGTCGACATTATCTAGTAACACGTTTTAACAGAAAGCAAATAAATAAAAAAGTACATTGAATATATTAAATTTCTCCTCTAGCAAATAAATAAATATGTAATTGTAGAAGCAACCCTGTGTCTGGAGACAATCTGATAAAGAGCAATAAAAACAGAGCACTTCTTTCTTTCAAGTGCTAGGAGACATGTTTTCTGAGAGCATTTGAGGGTTTCCTTATTCTGGGAGAGCAACAAAGATAAATCAAAACCAGACAGCACTTAGTAGAAAGCACAGGCTGCACCATGCGTCTTAGCATGGATAACCTTCCTTTTAGGTTAACCCAAGTCTGAGAGCGTGGCTGTCAGTTTGGGACAATTGTTTCCATTAGGAAGGTAAACCTCAGTATTTGAAGATGTACACAGTTTTACATGGTAATATTAAGTTGATAGGTTTTTTGGGTGTATCAGTGGTGTACTATTTTGTTTGAGGGCTCTCAATAAAACAAAAAGTTTTGTAAGATGTGACATAGGCTTAAATGGATGTGACAAAAACAACTGTATTCAAGTCAACCTGTTAAACATTAGTGTGTGCATGTAACACAAAAGCTTGAACTAGATACTTAAACTGTTACAAATAAAAGGTGGGAATAACAACTTTTTAACACAATGAGCCTTTCAATATATTCTTGACCCAGAGACTCCCCAGACTCTGGAATAGACTGCCCATACATGTCAAGCAGAGCGCCTCGTTGGCCCTCTTCAAAAGAAACCTTGATGACTGGATGGCAGAAAGGATATTCACCCCGGGGATCACGTCAGTTGCCCTGCTAGACAGGGGTCCAGGGAAGTAAATAGTTTGGGAAGAAATAGCCAGGGAATTCTTATGGCTAGGGTTGTATAGGCCCCTAGGGCTGATAGCCTAGTACCAACCTATGAACCTATGATCCTTATCTTTAAATATTAATCTCACAGATGTATACAAAAAAGAAAGAGTAATAAACTATATTAAAAATGTAGGGTGCAAATAAGTATGCAACAGGAGGTACTTGAAAGAACTGAACATGTGAATTTGATAAAGAAAGGTTTTCAGGATGGTTATTCTGCAGAATACCTGGCACAAAGGAAAAGGGGAGTACTTATATTAATTGCAAGAAGATTTTCAAGAGTGATACAAGATAATAAAAAAGATAATAATGGTAGATATGTAGTACTAAGGGGCTGCTGGCAAGGGAGAAGGATCACATTGGCATTCATTTATATTCCACCTAAAGCTGCTATAATGGAGCTTAAGAAAATTCTGGGAGAAATAATCAGTTTTCAGTAGAAAATATTACTTATAGGTGGGGAATGGAATTTGATTTGCAGCAATGAACATGTGTCTGGGGGGCCCAAAAGGGAAAGTATAACAAAGGAGGGCACATTTTTGAAGAAGTTTATGAAAATATTTGGCATGGAAAATATGAATTCAGTACTAGGAGTTCAGGTGAATTTACATGTTATTCCTCAAGATACAAAACTGGGCTAGGCTAGACAGAACTTACATTTCACAGGAACATGTGCATTTAATTGAAAGTTTTGATACGTATCCAATAACTATTTCAGATTACGAGCCAATAATGACTAAAATAAAAATGCATGGTAATGAAATAAAAATGAGAAACTGGCCACTTCCCACTTATCTGTTGAAAAAGAGAGGAATTTAAGGTAAGGGTAGTGGAAACTATTCAGGAATTATTAGAGAAGATAGAAATTTCATTTGAAAATATAGCAAGGGAATGGGATAAAAATTAAGGTGAAGTTTAAATATAGGGTGGAAATAAAAGAGATATGGTTAAAAAGCAACAAGAATTATTTGGAGGGACTGACAAATTTAAAGTATTGCAGAATAAAGTGAATCTCACAGGAACAAGAGCAGGAACAACTGCAGTGTGCCAAGCAGAAAATAAAAGATTACCTCAATAATATGCATAAGTTAGCAATTTTGCTGTTAAGCTTTTTTTTTTTTTTTTTATAATAATGCCAGAGCTCAAAAACTTTTAGCTCAACGACTCAGGCAACAGAAAGTAGAAAGGGTTGTCACCAAGCTTAGGGAGCCTATAATAAGGAAGATAACATGAGAACTGTAGAGATACTAGAAATATTTCAGAAATTTTATGGAAATCAAGAAAAGGTACAAATGCAAATGTTTATGGAAGAATTAAATATGCCAAGGTTAGAGGTAGATGAGGCTCAATTACTAATGGTTAGGATAGGAGGAGATGAGATAAAAAAAATGATGTATATCCAATTAAAAGGAAAGTCCCCAGGAACAGATGGCATTCCTGTGTTTGTTTGGAAGTGAGGAGGAAAAAAAACTGATAAAAATCTGGAAGACTTTGTTTAAAAGTATTTTAAGAGAAGGAGAAGCACCAACTTCCTGGAAGAAAGCAGTGGTGGCTGTAATACCTAAAGAGGGTAAAGACCCATCAAATCCAGCATCATACAGGCCCATTTCAATTCTAAACCATGATTATAATGTATTTATGTCTATAATGGATAAATGAATGGCAAGGGTGATGCCAAAATTGATAGACACGGATCAATGTGGCTTTAAGGAAGGGAGGCAAACATCTGACAACATGAACAGAACATTGATGATCCAGAAGGAAGCTGAATGTAAGAAAATACCACTGCTGTTGGTGGGTCTTGAAGCAGAGAAAGCACTTGACAGAGTAAGTTGGTACTTTATGAGCAGGGCGATGGAAGCATTTGCATTCCCTGTTAAAATTATAAGGTTGATTAGAAGGGTATATGACAGATTGGAGGCAAACATTAAAGTGGGTGGATTCCTCTCTGCTATTTTTTGTTTGAGCAGAGGAACCAGGCAGGGGTTTCCTCTCTCCCCTTTGTCATTTGCACTATATTTACAACCACTGGAAAAGAAAATAAGAGACTCAAAAATTCAGGGATATAATTGGTATTGCAATCAAAAAAAGTTGGCTCTATTTGCAACTGATATTATTTTATACCTGATAAAACCATAAAAGGACATTCAGTGCTGTGGAACATTTTGAGGCGGTTTCAAATTGTTTCAGGATACAAAATTCATGCAGCTAAAACAATAGCTGTAAATTATGTACCCACACATGAACTGGTTCAGCAATAACCATATTTATGGGGACATAAAATGAAGTACTTAAGGACTATGGATTAAAAATGATTCTGGTGTGGTAGCTAAGGATTTGTGGGAAGAAACAAACAAAAGATACTACAAAAACCAAGAAACTGGAAGCTCTGTTATATAGATATGGATAGCAAGATACAAGCAGTTAAAGTGTTTTTAGTCCCTTTAGTTTTATACACAGATTAGGCATATTTTTATCAACCAGGGAGAAGTTGTGGATAGCAATTAATAAAGAGCTGAAGGATTTTATCTGGGAGGGAAGACAGCAAGAGTCAAGTGGGATAAGTTGATTGTTCCAACTGAACAAGAACGTTTGGGATTACCAGATTTGAAGGGGCATTTCAGAGCAACACAGTTAAGGCTCCTATATATAGCACAAGGAGAAACCTATAATTGAATGTGGAACGAGATGATGATGAAACTTAGGGAAACTCAAGAAACAAGGAGAGCATGGGATTTTGGATGCAGGTCCTTAAGGAGAATAACAACAACCATGCAGAGTATTATATTCATAAAGTAGCAGAAAATATTCTAAAAACTAAGTCAGCACAGGAGTGGAGAAAGGAGATCTTGCTGATGTGGATGACTACAATTATGGATACAGGCACTAGGAACAGGGGGCTGGAATTTATTGGAGAAAAGTGGTAAAACAAATATGGTATCAGGAACAAATAATTAGAAAGGGAAAAGTAAAGCCAAATGTTTGAAGTGTGATGGGGAAGAAAGAAGTAAACAGGAACATATTTTCTGGGAGTGTAATGAATTGGGAGACTTCAAAGATTCCCGGCAGACTGCTCTGTCAGAGATACTGAGTAAGCAAATTGGTGTAACTAAGGAAATTATTTTTTGAGCTGTGATATAGAATTGGAATTGCCTCTCGATCTTCCAGGAGGGAGGGATGCAAGAAGGAAGGCGAGATCAAGGACAACAAACATGGAACGTTATGGTGAGTACATAACTTCTTTATGTTATGTAGTCCATATCTCGCCTTCATTCTTGCTGTTTGGGACATCGTCCCTAGCACCTAATTCTTGAGTGGCTCACTGGAAAAAACTCTTCAGGACTGTGGAACCAAAGGATGCCCTGTTCCGGGAGGCCACATCTACTTTGTAATGAGTGATAGAGGTATGAGGATTAGCCGATGTAGCTGCAGCACAGACTGAATCCAAAGGCAATCTGGCTTGAAAGGCGATAGAGGTAGATAAGGCCCTTGTTGAGTGCCCTTTAATTTTCCCTGGAAGTTTTTGATTACGCAACTCGTAGACATGTTTTATAGTGTCTGAAAGCCACTTTGATAAAGTCAACTTTGAGACCGCACAACCTCTTTTATTGTCCGCAAAGGATATGTACAATTGATCATATTTTCTAAATTCCTTGGTCCTGTGTAAATAGAAACATAACTGTCTATGAACGGCCAATTGATGAGGCTTATACTATCTCTGCCTTGTTGCTATGATTGGGGAAGAACACAGGAAGCTCTATGGATTGATTCAAGTTGTAGTCAGAACATACCTTGGGTAAGAAGGAGGGGTTGGTTCTGAGAGAAACCCGATCTTTATGGAAAATCAAGTATGGGGGATGAATAGATAAGGCCTTTAATTCTGAAACCCTTCTAGCTGAGGTAATTGCAACCAAGAAAAGGGTCTTCCAAGTCAGAAATTTGAGCAGACACGAAGCAGATGGTTCGAAGGGAGGAAGAATCAGAGTCTAAAACTAAATTTAGATTCCAAGGGGGAAGAGGTTCTCTTATCGGAGGTCTTAATAGGGTAGTACCTCTTAGGAATGCCTTGTATAACCTATGGGACATGATACTGGAACCCATTTCGCCCATATGGAAATTTGAAACGGCAGCCAACTTAACTCAGATAGTAGCTGCAGCTCATCTTGTTCAAAGGTTTCAGCAAGAAATTCAAGAATCTTTGAAATGGGAGTGGTAAAGGGATCAGCCTGATTTTTGCCTCTCCAGCAAGAGAACCTCTTCCATTTACTAGCATAAAGCCTCCTAGTAGTGCACTTACAGGAGGAAGTCAAAATGTGTTGACTGCTGGAGAAACATCGGGAAGCCTGGCTAAGACCGAAGTGGAGAAACCAAGCTGTGAGACTGAGAGTTTGAATGGAAGGATGGAGAGCCCCCTGAATGATGCCTCAAAAGATCTGGCACTGGGTCCAGGATCCAAGGCTCCCCTTTGCAGGCAAAGCCAAAGGAATGGGAACCATATCTGATGAGGCCAGTAAGGGGCAATGAGGATGAACTTGCAACCCAACGACTGTGCTTTCTGAAGAATCTTGGGGATGAGAGGAAAAGGTGGAAAGGCGTAAGGCAGTCCCAGGGGCCAATCGTGAACAAGTGCATCTGGGTGACTGTCTCGGTGGTGAGACTAGGGCAAAGTAGCTGCTGCATTTGTTGTTGAGGGGGGTGGCAAACAGATCGCAGCATGGCTGGCCCCATTTGTGAAAAATCAAGTCTGCAACTTCCTGCTTCAGGGACCATTCGTGGGGCATCAGGATAGCCCGGCTGAGCTTGTCTGCTATCACGATGGATTTCCCCAGGATGTGTGTTGCAACCAGTAAGTGTTGGGAAGACATCGCCCATTGCCAAACTCGTACAGCCTCTCAACACAAGGGGTAAGACCTGGTTCCACCCTGTTTGTTGACGTACCATACTACTGACATATTGTCCGTTTGAATTGCTATAGTCCCTGTAGGTAGAGAGTCCTGAAGTGCTTGCAACGCCAGGAGCATCACTCTCATCTTGAGTACATTGATGTGCAAGTGGTACTTGTGTTCCTGCCAAGTCCCTTGAACAGTCTGTCCCAGATAATGCCCCCCCCCTAATCTGGGAAGCGTCCGTGGTCACTGTGGCTACAGGTTGGCGGGGGTAGAAACAGCCTGCCTATTGTCACCATAGAGGAGTGAAGCCACCACTCCAGATCCCTTTTGCAGGATTCTTTGATCAGAACCTGATGTGACATGGGTAAATCCTGGAATGACCATTGTGCAAATAGAAGCCACTGTAGAATTCTCATGTGAAAGCGAGCCATAGGGACCAGAGTGATTGCTGCCGCCATAGAACCCAGGACCTTAAGGACAAATCTTGCTTGAATCCTCTTTCATGTGAACAGCATGACAACTTGGCGACGGATCGTTAATACACTTTCTTGAGGCAGCTTTGCTATCATTGCTTTTGTATCTAAATCTGTCCCTATAAAGGTAATATATTGACAAGGCAAATTTTTCGTAGTTTAGGGTGATCCCAAGTTGAGAACAAGAGCGGATTGTGTATTCCCTTGCCCTGATTAGTTGATGCTCGGTGGTGGCAGTAAGTAGCCAGTCATCTAGATATGGAAACACCCGGAATCCTTCATGCCTCGGGTGAGCCGCAACTACTGCCATGGATTTGGTGAACACCCTGGGGGCTGTGGTGAGACCAAAGGGCAGAGCTCTGAACTGATAGTGACTGGCTCCCAACCAGAAGTGTAGATATCTCCGTGACCGTCTGTCCATTTTTATAAGGTAGTATGCATCCTGAAGATCGATGGAGCACATCCAATTGTCCTGTCCCAGAAAGGGAAGACCTGACTGCAGTGTTACCATCCGGAACTTTGTTTTCTTGACTGACTTGTTCAGCCTGCTGAGATCCAAAATGAGTCTGTAGTTCCCTATTTTCTTTGGAACTAAAATGAACCTTGAGTAAGTTCCGGATCCGATTTGGTCTGTGGGGACTTCCTGGATGACTCTTTTTGTTAGCAACCTTTGAACCTCTAGGTTTGCTTGATCCCAAAGACTGGGTGGAATGCCTGGGATAGAGTATTGTCTTTTTGATAGGGGAGGTAGTGAGAAGGGTATATTGTAACCTCTGGATATTATGGATAGTACCCATGTACCTTCTGTGATTGTCTGCCAGGCTTTTGGGTACAAGGATAATCTCCCCCCAACTGTCTCTGGAGTCGGACAGTCAGACCTCCCTTCAGGAGTGCTGGAAGGGCCTACCAGAGAAGGTATCTCTGTCGCCCTGGTTCTGCAGACCCCCCTGTCGCAACGTCAGCATCTTCCATTATTTCCCCCTCTGCCCCAGGGGAAAATTCTCCACATGTGTCAGGCGAAGCTCCCTGGGATTTCCGGGACCACATTTTCCCGCTCTTCTGGCCTTTATGATAGGGCCTAGATTGGGCAGAAAAACGTACTCCCATGGCAGAGAGAGTTTTGCCATCCTGTTCACACCTAGTGAGAGTCTCTTTTACCTGAGACCCGAACAGGGATGAGCCATCAAAGGGGGCATTGGTAAAGGAAGACTTGAAGGGCTCCGTAAATTGACAAAGGCGCATCCAGGAGGGTTTGCATAAGGCTACCCCTGTGCCTGCCCCTCTGCTCGCCCCATTGGCTGCATAAGAAATGAGCCGCATGGAGGAGTTAACCACTGAAGTCAAGGTTGCAAGCTGAGAAGCCGCCTTGTCCGAGGCTCCCACAGCTGTAGGATCCTGTAAGGTATCTCCTAACTCCTTGAGGAGATCCCTTTGAAGCCTTGTAAAGTGGGACAAATAGTTAAGCGACTTGAGTGTAAAGGTCGCTGAAGAAAACATATGCTTCCCATATCTGTCCATCGTACGAGACTCTTTATTCAGCGGATGGACAAATGAAGACGTTTCCCATAATTCCTTCTTGGTGGCTGCTGCCACCACCATAGCATCAACGGGAACACATTTAGATAAGAAGAGCCTGTCTTCAAGGACTGTAATGAATTCATTGGGCCTCCGCAGAACTGGTTCCATCATGTCTGGGGAGCTCCAAGCCTTCCGGCTCACTACATGCAATAGTGGGTCGAAAGGAAGAAATACCCAAGAGGTGGTGGGTTGGGAACCGAATGCATCCAGGTACACTGACTTGTCTTCAGTAGGGGCAAGGGACTTCCAGTCACCCCTCTGTCTAAGGATTTCCAAGATGTCTAAAAAAAGAGATCTTCAGAAGGGTACCGTGGGGACCCTTCTGAGCCATCCAAGTCTGTGTCTGATGTCAAGGACACAGGGGAGTCCACATGCTTCCTCTTGCAAGTCCTATTCCGAGGGACCTCCTCCGAGGGATGCTCAGGGGAGGTTTCGGACGAGGTTGTGAGGAAGAATCATAACATTGTCATTTTACCAGCTGACAAAGGAGGGGCGGTTGTCGTTATGAATATGGGATATTATTTGAATGAGGGCAAGGAACAACTTGCCAATATCAGATGCTATATGTATATGTCCATCGATCCAACTCCTGTATTCAAGAAAGAAATAGATACTTTTCTGAATCAAGCAGAGGAGGAAGGTATTATTATTACCAGGAGTACAGTAAAACATCTGATGGTTACTGATCCACAAAAACAAATTCTATATCTTCTCCCAAAGATGCAAAAATCAATCTCGAAACCCCCTGGAAGACCAATTGTGTCTGGCATCGGTTCCTTGACGGAACCCTTATCAGTGTTTCTTACACAATATTTGAAACCGTTGCTTACATTTGTTAGGGCCAGACTACAGGATACAACTCAGTTTCTTCAAATAATACAGGATACACAACTGGAGCCGGATTGGCTCATGTGTACTTTGGATGTAAAATCCTTATATACTAGTATACCTCATTGGGCTGGTTTACAGGCCTTGCAGTATTGGCTTAAACACTCAGCTCTATATCCACCTGGATTTAATACACTGTTAATATGCATGGCAGAACATGTACTCAACAAAAATGTTTTTTATTTTCAAGGAGAGTGCTATTGGCAACTCCAAGGTACTGCTATGGGAGCATTTTTTTGCTCCCATATATGCAGACCTATTCATGGCATATTTTGAGGAATGTATGATCTACAATCCACTCCATAACCTGTATATGGTAGAGATAGACATTTGGCGCAGATATTTGGATGACTGCTGGATGGTGTGGCGTGCAGATGAGGCATATCTACAGGAGTTTGTGGAATATTTGAATGGAAGCATATGGGGTATAGAGTTTATGGTAACATCAAATCAAGATACTATTGATTTTTTGGATGTTACAGTCTATAGGAATGAAGATAATACTCCAAATACCAAGACGTATCGGAAATATCTGCAGTACAACACTTTGCTCCATGTGTCGAGTATGCATCCACAACACACCATCCAGAACATACCCGAATCTCAATTTATGCAATTCAAACGTATCAGTTCATCAGAACATGACTTTGATCAAGCCAAACTAGACCTTTACAACAGGTTTATGGAAAGGGGCTATAGAGAATTGACATACTCAGAGCAAGTGAATGGTCCACCAGTCAAGATAGGAATACATTATTGGAATACAAGAAACGAGAAACCACAGGGGTGGAGCCTACTCTTAGGTTTGTAACCACATATGGACAAAATCATAATGTCATTAGGAATATTATGGATACCCACTGGAACATACTTCTGGCAAATTAAGAATTAAGGGGACTTTTAAGTCCAAATGTCAATTTTCATACAGACGTGGCAAAACATTGGGTGCCTTATTCTCTCATTATAAGCACAAGGAAAGTGGGGGTACAATATACAAACAAATGACCATAACTGGAGACCAACTTTTGGGCACTTTCCTGTGTGGACACTGTGGGCATGTCAACAAGTAAGTAAACTTAAACAATTTACCAGTGCCAATACTACTAGGGTTTATGATTTAAGAGTCTTTGGTAACTGCAGCAACAGTTGGATTGTGTATTTAGCCACCTGCTAATGTTCAGCTTTTTATGTTGGCCAAACTTCTCGCTCTCTTAGAACTCGAATGAATGAACACAAAAGTGACATCCAAAACAAAAAAGAAACTAATGCCCTCTATAGACATACTATTAAACACACCAATGCCAAGTTCATGTTTATGATCACAGACAAAATTACAAGGGATAGAAGTAATCAACAAGGTTGGCATAGTATCCTAAACCATAAAGAAAAATATTGGATCATTAATCTTGGGGCATTATTCCCTCCAGGTCTTAATGATCATTTGTAATAATTTTGGACATTTCAGATATAGGAAGTGAATCCACTGGCTATAGGTAGTCGTGGCAGTAGAATTGTTTGAAACCTCAATATGTTTATGAGCATATTAATATCTATATATTGTTGACATGTTTTCAAATTAATTAATGTACCAAGTATTTACTTGGCATGCAAATATTTATACTATGGGTTAGAAAAAGAGAACATCATATAATGTATGTTCTATCAGAAAACATGTTTACTACATATATATAGGAGGTGAATCCATTGGCTATTGGTAGCCATGGGTGAAACAATTTATGAAATCTCCATATACCTAGGAGTGTGTACGAATACAGATATATAGTCAAATTTGTTTTCAAAACAATCATTTAATGAAAAAAAGTTTTTTTTACTTGGCATGTAGATTATATATGATAATCTTTTGAATTTTTGGGTTATTAAGGTATACTATGAGACTAAGGTTTTTTAGACAACATGTTATTATATGTCAAATACACTTATTTATATAATTGTCTTTGAATTTTTTATCGAAAAAAATATATATAGGATATGTTTGGAATATTCTATGTTTGGCATTGGTATTATGGAATATGTGCCCTTATGTGGAACCAATAAGTAATAATGCATTTAAATATAATACTAATTCATAATACTATATTTGGATGATATGTTTTGCTTTATTAATATGTTATATAATGTTTTATTATGCCCTATACATTATCATTAACATTCTGATGTAAACTTTGATGCTATTGCATTCTTGGTTGCTTGAACTATTCTGTTGGATCATACCATGTTTTTCATTGGTTGGGGCTATGTATAAATATTCATTACTCACATAGGATGAGAAATGCCTATTCACTGATGAAGGCTGGTTAGCCGAAACCGGTTTGAATTAGAAATTTAAAATAGTTATTCAATAAATATTTCCTTTCACCTGGATTTGAGTGTTTCAGTATTGTGATTGCTGGCCGTTGGTGTATGATTTGGTAATGGTTTGGCCGAGCATACCACACTTGCAAAGCATTAAGTTCCTCTGATGTCAAGGACTCAGGGGAGTCCACATGCTTCCTCTTGCAAGTCCTCTTCCGAGGGACCTCCTCCGAGGGATGCTCAGGGGAGGTTTCGGATGAGGTGGGATCGCCCAATGGGGCGTCCTGGAGCATGGGTTCCCTACGCTTGGGGTGGAGTGGAGGTTCAGAGGCAGACCCCGGCACCAACGGCAAAGGAGCCAATGGAGCTGAGGGTGGAGTTGTCTCAGCAGACAGCAGGCTCATCACCTCGAAGGCATTGCGGTCCCAAACCGAAAGAATCTCCGGCTCCAAAGAAGCAAGAGACTTCCTCTAAACCAAGGGCAACGGCTCCGAGGCCGATGTAGGAGCAGAGTTGACCTGCGCCGAAGCTCCAAGAGGGAGAGTAGGGTCAGACAAGGGTCCGATGCCGCTTCTCCCCTCAGAGCCGACGAGGGAGCATTGGCCCCCAGATCCCTCAACAGAAGGGGGTATCGAAGAGATTGGAGCGGTAGTCGAAACTTAAAGACCGGAGGAGGTTACTGGAACCGACGGTTCCACCACTACGACTTCCATACACTCTGACTCCAAACTCAGAGGAGTCGGAGGAGGAATCGATACAGGTGTTGTTTGGGCTGTCAGCACCATTTCCATCTGGGATGGGCCTGAAAGTATTTTGGCTAATGCTGGTGTCCTAAGAAGCCTCCCTACCACCCTCTCCACAACATCATCCGAGAGGCTCCTGGATGACTGAGAGGAATGGGTTGAAGACTGGTGACTGCCCGCCACAGACTGTAATAATGGAGACTGTGGAGCAGACCGCACCGGTTCCAAGGCAGGAGACCTGGAATGCTTATGGGACCTTACTGGCTCCGAAAACACAGATGGAGCCGTAGGTGAAGATGTCTTGTCGGAACCGAAAGTCGGGTCCGACTTAGCTTGTGGCTTATCCTTGTCCTTAGACAGTTCCAAACTCGAAGCCGAAGAGGATGAAGGCTTGACTTTGTCCGAATTTTTAACTGGCTGAGTCCCCTCCATGGCAGCATCAAAGGGGCTCTTCAGCAAACCTCTCAAGATTAGCTTGTATCTTCTCTCCTGCAGGACTCGTGAACCAAAGGCATGGCAGATGGAGCACAAGTCCTGCAGGTGAAGAGGTCCTAAACAATATACGCAACTCGTGTGCCCATCCGTAAGGGACATCTTTTGGCAGCACAAGTCACATTTTTTGAAACCCGAAGGTTTTGAATCCTTGGACATAATAGAGAACAGCGCTATGTTTAAGGCTATAGACTGCTAATAAGAAGACTATGCAATAACACTATTAATAGCACTATGACAGTAACAGACAAAAAATATCTTTCTTCTTTTTTTTTTTAACAGACAGGGAAAAAAGACAAGAGGCGAACTCTCCACCTAAGGAGAGCCTCTAACTCAAACGGCAACTCCTTAAAAGTTAAAGGAAAGGCAAGAAGGAGAATAAGAATCCTCTAATTTAAACTGGTTTGAAAGAGGGGAAAGGCCAGAGAGAAAAAACGGTTAATCTACACAAAAACAAATCACTCAGATGGGATAGGGATAGATAGAAATGCTAAGGACAACTACAGTTAACAAATTAGCTAAGCTAAACTAGAAATTTTTGCTCAAAAATATAATAAGAGAAAAAACACTAAGCCTGAGCCAGTATCCGCAATCTCGACTCTGCAAACGAGATCTGGGTAACTACTGCTAGGCATGCTAGGATAGGGGATAGCCTCGAGCCAGTAAAAGCTCTCAAGCTATAGTATACGGCCGAGTCAGAGCCGAGGATCGGCTCTGACCCCAAACAGCAAGAACGAAGGTGAGATATGGACAACATAACATTTATATCTTTTATGTAAAGATTAATGGATGTCTTTGTAAATACTTTAGCTATTTTATTTTATTAGTTCTGTATATATAGTCATTTGAGTTATATATGTTATAACTTTTCAACTTACATTTTTTTGTAAAATCTATGTGATTGTTTATAAATTTGTTTTGATTAAAATCAATAAAATTGTTTTCAAAAAAAAAAAAGAAAGTTATCTCCTTGGTACAACTGTTTGAATAAGAGGAGACTGCACCACTGACTTTTGTTTGACTTCACAATAAACCTGAATTTGTTTTGTGGGAGAAAAAAAGTGAAGGTACTGTCCATAGATGTTACAAAGTCCATAACTACAGAAGATGGTCTTAGGGTTGTGTATTCTATATGTCAAATCCCCAAATGGCCAACTTTCCAAAGGATACCATTATACATGTTTTTGCATTCAGTTTTAAACCATGGCTCTGACACCAATTATTAGTTTGTGACAAGCTCTCCTGTAGGATATTACTGTCTTTGGGTGAGTCTATGATTGTGCTGAGCTTGCAGTTATCCACAAACTTTGTCAACCAGTGGCCTTTGTTGTTAGCTTTGACTTACAATAAGTAGATGCCAAAAAGGAGTGGCCTCAGCACAGAGTCCTGAGGGACTCCACTAGTGAATGACCTTTATGTGGAAGTAGAGTCTTCTATCCTGACTTCCTGGGTCCTACCTGAGAGTCAGTTGGATATCCAGTGGGTGACAATGAGGTTTACTCCTGGTTTCATAGGTTTACCAACAATGCCCTAGTAAGGAATAGTGTTAAATGCATTGGCCAACTTTGGATAACCAGACTGTACAATTTTACCCTCATACATAGCTTTGGTGACTTTTCCAAAAGGCTGAGGAGGCACAATCTTCCTTTGATGAAACCAAACTGTGTTGGATCCAGTGTGTGAAGGTTTCCGATGTCTTTATAACATTCATGATAATTCTTTCCATGGCTTTGCATTAGACAATAGTCAGTAGACTGCCCACCCCTGTGCAGAGGGATAACTGTTGCAGTCCTCCATTTGCTAAGTATGAAGCCATTTAAGAAGCTTTGGTTGAACAGTAATGTTTTTTTTTCTAGTTTTGGAATTTTTTTATTGATATAACACACAAAATAAATAATTAGCAATAATATAAAACATTTTGAAGAGCAATCAAATAAAGGAAAAATAATTATATACAATATATACAAATGTGTCAGAGTGACATTTTATGATGAAAGCAAAACAGGGAAATAATGAAATAAAATAAAATGGAAAATCATTTAAAAGAAGATAATTTCCATTGATCCGATAAACTCAAAACTTTAGTCCAAGGAATATTTCCTCTTTCAAGCTATTCAGGAGCCATCCTAGGAAATTATCAGGGCCCATAGAAGCAGGTTTTTTTTTGTCTTGTAGAGTGCATTTTGGACTTGCTTGCTAGGGACAGCCGGGGGAATTATGGTCAAGGATATCTCTAGAACAGTGTTTTTGTGGGGTGCAATGTAAAATTGGAGCTAAATTTATGAACCAGTAGGCTTGCTCCATATAGGTGGTTCCATTTACAATTCATTCAGCACACTGTTGTGTATTGTCTTTGAAGTTGTGGACATAGCTGAAGAAGCTTTGTGGCTGTCCTGTGCCTGCGTGGCTAGCTTTACCTCCTTAAATTTGGCTTTGGTGAAATTAATAAGGCTCCTGAGCTGCTTATTCAGTTTGAAGAGGGGGTATCTTGCCTTCTGAAATGGTGCACTTCCTAGTTTTGTTAATGATTTTCTTCCTTTTGTTACACAATGTGTTGGCATTGGGTTTCCACCAGGTTGGCTTGTTCTTTGAGTTCTGAGGCAGAGGAGTTCACATGGTTTTGGGGGGGGGGGGGTTGTCGGGGTATCACTCAGGAGGAGGAGGTTTGCTTTGGTATAATTTCTAAATGTGTGAGGATTAGATAGGTCCACAAGTTTTAGTTTAATTTCAAGAGATACAGCTTTATGGTCTGACCAGACAAGCAAGAACATTACACACTCATGGATGCAAAGTTTCCCCACGTTTGTGAAAATCAAGAGGAGGATGTTGGCGCCCTAGTGGATGTATGACTAGCTGGTCCACAGCACTTGTGTTGACAAAGTTCAGGAACCTCTGGGCCTGTGGAATGGAAGTAGTGCATGCTTCCTAGTTTATAGTGGGGTATATGAAATCACTCAGGTGTACAGTGTTAGGCTGAAAGCAGTGTGCCTACATTTCATTTAGTTATGTGGTATGGGGGTCCTGGGGCATAGAAGGGGAACTATAGAATGCAATCATGTGGAATGGGATTTTGTTTATGGTGAAATGGACAAGGAGAACCTCAAGTGACTCATACTGTTTGATCAGTGTTGAGGTGTGACTGCTACTGACGAATATTGAGATACCTCCACTTTTTGTCCCTTGTGTAGTAGCTGGTCTAAATGTGTGGAAGGAATTATGGCCTTGCACTGCCCAGTGTGTTCTCTCCATGGCTTTAAAAGATGCATCAGTAACTACACTGAAGTCTGCATTCTCTTGGGTGAAGGGAGCTTTAGATTTGTAAAATGTTTTGGGTGTTATGACTATAATGGTTTGTTGTGATGTAGTAATGTTTGTTGTAATGTTTCTTGTGATGTTTTGTATACTTTTTTTTCTTTTAATACTCTTGGCATTGGGCAGTAAAAATTTTAGATTAGTCTGGGTTGGTTTTGCTATACTGGAGGCTTTAACAAATTGGCATTGCCTAAAAATACAATATAGGGGTGGACAGCGTTTTAACCAGTATTCAAAAGCTGGTTAAACAGCGTGGTCTGTCAACCATATACTCCCAAGTTGACAAATATCATACCCCCTTCAAATGACAGCAAAGATTATCATGATTTTTAAAGTTAATTATTTTCTGCTCATATTGCAGCATCATCCTTGGAGAAGACAGAATGCTGCTCAATGTTAGGCTCATATAGTCCAGGTAGGCATGTCTCAGGTCATTTACACTCATCATGTACAATGACAAATGTGTACTAGTACTTGTGATTTAATGTCCTGAGTGCATGTGTAATCTGATGGATCCTGGAGCTTGGTAGGCAGCAGACTGTAATCCTCTCCTTGCTCATCTTAGTGAGTGGAACATCTGTATGTCTCTTGATGGAATCACCTATGAGTAGAACATTTGCTTTTGTGTGTAAGTTTATCTTATAGTTGTACACAACGAGACACCATGACTTGAAGCTGTGTTGATGTTGTGGTGAAAGTTGCTTTGGTGGAATGTTTGGGGGGTTGTTGGAGATCCCTGTTGTTATAGCTGCATTTGGGATGCCTTTGAGGTTTGGGTAGATTACAGCATACACAACTCATATTTTGGTGTAGTAACCCAACAAAAACTAGTCTTCTTGTGCAATACTGATAACTGTAGGAATTCTGTGCAATAATGTATTGTTTTAGATTCGTAAAATGTTTTGGGTGTTATGACTGTAATGGTTTGCTGTGATGTAGTAATGTCTGTTGTAATGTTTCTTGTGATGTTTTGCACACTGAGTCCAGAGAAACAAAATTTTGTTCAGTTTGCACTGCAGTATGAAGTCTGAATGACAATAAAGTTCACTTTGACTTTGAAGTCTATGTGCTTGGTCTTTAATGTGAGTGATGGTCAGAATGAGGTACTACATGTTTCTGACAATCTGTTTGCTAATTAGAGTGGAAGTATGTGACAGTCTTACCTCCAGTGATAATGTATGATTACATCTCTCATGCACTATATCAGACTGTTTAAGAATTAGGAGATCGTCACTAAACAGATGATAACTGCTGCATTTGTCTCAGGACGCCCATTTCTTTCAAGCTTATTGCAGAGACAAGAGGAACATGCTTATCCACGGTTTTATATGCTTATTCCATGGTACCGGGGGGGGTCTAGAATAGGTCTACTTAGATACTGTTTAACTGAAACTACAATGTTTAAGACAAGATTGTAGGATCCGGTTCCTCCTGTTTATGTACCACATCACTGCGGTAGTGTCTGTAACCACTTGAAATGGTCCAGTAGACCATACATGAAAGAGAGTTGACAGCATTTATTAATGCCAATATCACTTTTGCATGTATGTGTTTTGGGCTTTTTTTTCCCCTCCAAAAATCTTACACTTTAATTCTTGTAGATTCTGCTGCCCAAGCAAAGTCTGAGGCGTCTTGTTACAGATTGTGCCGGAGCTGGAAAGGAAAATAATGACCTGGATTCAGATAAAATTGGTCTCTCCACCAAAGAATTTCCTTTCTCACAACCCCCAAAACTGGAATCTAGAATGTCAGTGGATGTTGATGCTGGGATCATACTGATTTTAGGTACTACTCAATTTATCTATGTGGAGTCTTGGTTGCACAATCATGAGAATCATAGACACAATGAGACCTACTATCATGAGAAATGTCCTTGCTGAGGCTTTTGTTTGAGTGGAAAAACTCAGGAACACATATAGATGTAAGTTTTTTTTTCCTCCTGAAAGATAAGCTCTAGGAGTTACCCTAGGAAGATAATCCTGTGCAAAGGGGTTAAACAAAACAACTGGATGTTCTCCTGAAACCCTAGTTTGTGCAGATCATCTCTCACTCAAGTGAGAGATTCCTGACACTTTAGAAGACTCTGTAAAGATAAGTAAGTTGTCCAAGTAAGGGTAAATATGAGTATCTTGCAGTCTGCAGTGCTGTATCACTAGAGCCAGACACTTAGCAAATACCCTTGGAGCAGTGGATAACCCAAAGGGTATAACAGAAAACTAAAAGGGTAATCCAGACATAGAAACATCTTAAATCTCAAACTATACATAGTTTGAGTCTGAATGGAGAGATGAAAAGTCAACAAGCAAAGGAGACTAGTAGTGCTGAAACTGAATTCATCCTCAAGTACTGGTGAATACCTTCACAAGGTGGACCCTGTTTTTACAAAATCTCACCAAGGTAACACTGATATATAGACTGTATTTATACAGCATATATCATGGACAGAAGTAGGTTAAAAACTAAAAAAGATAGCTCAGTGCATAAGACCCAGGATAAAAAACTGCCCAATCCTGGTAGGCGCACTGGTGCCAGGACTGGAAAAGATGACAGTGTAAAATCCTCAAAATACAGAAACATTCCTATAATGGGGCCAGGCTAGGCCCAGGGGGAGGGTGCCCCCCCGATTGTAGAAGAAGGTAGCAGTCCACAAACATAACAAAAACCGATAGGCCAAAGATGAGCCATAAAGATGATAAAGTGGACTACTGAGGATAAGTGAGAAATTATGTATTGTTACTATTGTGCAAAAAGCCCAAAATTTCCAGACACAAGATGTACAAAAAAAAAAAAAACGATTGAGAGAGAAATTAGAGGAAAGAAAAATACTTCTACAAGAAAAACGAAGACTCATTCCTCCAAAGGCAGGAGACCTGTCTGGTGGACCCCAGCCATAAATAAGCTATACAACAGAAGGAGGAAGCTACTACATGATAGAGCAAAATCCCAAAAAGGGAAGGCATCTCTGATCAGTACTAGCAAGAAACTACGATCCCTCATAAAATCATCTAAGGCCAGCTTCGAAAGAAAAATTGCACAAGATGCTAAAGATAATCACAAGGCCTTCTTTAGTTATGTCAGGAACCTGGGTGGCAACTCCCAGATATGCTCTGAGTTAGTTCAAAATGACAAAAAATACACTGAACCCACAGACATTGCCAACATCCTGGCAGACAGGTTCAGTGCAAACTTCTCCCCTTCCCCCCCAAAAGAGCAAATGTCTATCCCAACAGAGTGTAGCCTCCCTGACATCACAGATGCACAGGTGAGAGCTGCCCTCTCCAAAGCAAAAAACACAGCATCAATGGGACCGGTGTCCCGGGCTGCGTCTTACATGAACTCCAAGAAGAACTGAACCCTCACATAAAGTCACTGTTCAATCTCAGCCTTACTACAGGATATGTACTCAAGGAATGGCATACAGCAACAGTGGTCCCACTCCACAAAGGTGGTGCCACAACAGACCCAGGAAACTATCGCCCTATAAGCCTGACTAGCCTGGTCTGTAAATTTATGGAGCGTATCATCATGAAACTCATAAACAAAGACACTGGGAACCTCCAAATATTGGATCCTACCCAATTCGGCTTTGTTAAGGGCAGATCTTGTCTCTTGAACCTGGTCGACTTCTTTGAAACAGTCACCAAGGCCATAGATGAAGGGAAGGTAGTCCACACAGCCTACCTGGACCTCGCAAAAGCCTTAGACACAATACCCCACTTGGACATCATAAATAAGCTCACCAGCTTAAATATCAACCCCTATGTCACAAGATGGGTTGTAAACTGGCTCAGGGATAGAACCCACATGGTCAGAATTGCAGGTGCCATGTCAGACTCTAAACCAGTTACAAGTGGCATCCCACAAGGCTCAGTCTTGGGTCCTCTCTTGTTCGGTATATATTTCTCTGAGGTACAGGCTAACATGGGAGGACTATGGCTGACCAAGTTCGCAGATGACTGCAAACTGGGTGCCATAATCGACTCGCCGACTGACACAAGCATCCTCCAAAAGGGTCTCACAGAAACTGATAACTGGTGCCAGAGCCATGGCCTAAAGCTACATGCCAAAAAGTGTATAGTCATCCCCTTTGGGAAAAACAAAGTGCCCACAAATTACCACATAGGTGGTAATCCATTAATCTGGAAGAAGTAATTAGGGATTTGGGGACCCAAGTAGATAGCAATCTCTCCTTTGACAATCACGTTGCCAAAGTGGTTAGAAAGACCTTCTATATAGCCCACCTTATCATGAAAGGGTTCACATCTAGATCAAGAGAGGTCATTGTGCCCCTCTACTCATCAAGCCCATAATTGAATACAATGCCCCATTTGGGATGTAACTTACCCGACACCTGCAGCAACTGGAAAGACCCCAAAAGTACCTCACCAAGAGGATCAAGGGACTCAAACAGATGCCCTATGCAGTTAGGCTAAAGAAACTCCAGCTCTACTCAGTTGCTTACCGCCTACTCAGAGGCGATCTGTGCCTGACATATAAAGCCATGTCCAACCCAGATTTAATGGACATGCTCCACCTCAGGAAATCCAAATCCCTTAGAGCTACATGCTCCAGGGACTTAAAACTCAGCACAGAAATAAATAGGACATGCTGGAGGGACAGATTCATATCCCAGGGGCAACCTTCACTCTGGAACAAAATCCCAATCCATGTTAGGCAGACACTCAAATGACCCTCTTCAAGAGAAATCTTGACGAGTGGATGGGAGATCATAGGTTTACCCCTGGGATCTCTTCTGTGTCCCTACTAGACAGAGGCACAGTAAACTAATCTCAAAAGGGCTATCTTCTGTGACCTACTATACAGAGGCACAGTCAACTAATCTAAAAGGGTGGCGAAAGCCAAACACACTCTGGCTAGGCTTATAAATGCCCTAGGGCAGACAGCCTGGTATCAACCTATGAACCTATGTTCACTGATACACTAGATTTGTGAAAAACAGTATACAGATCAAGAAACCTTGACCTATTTGGAAAAAGAAGCATCTGAGGAAGTACGAAAATATAAACAACAAAATCAAGGGATATTTCAAAAGTATAAAAAAAGAAATATGGACATGGGAAAGAAAGAGAGATTTGATATGGTACAAATATTTATGCAAAGGAGAAAGCCAAATTAATCAATGTGAAGAAGGCAGCCCCAAAGATATTCAAAGAGAAATACAGGCAAAGACATCCAGATTTGAAAAATTTCACAATAAAAAAAAAATACCACAAAGATGGAACGTAGAAAAGAAGATTAGTAAAGCAGAAGTAAAAAAATAAAATAAAATAGATGTTGAAGTTATGGAGTGCCTGCGAAGTGAAGGATTTGGTGTAGACGGCCCAGCACAGGTTACATCACAGCAGGATGGAGTGAATCCCCACAGCAGGGAGAAATAGGAAGCTCAAGAAACATCTGAAGAAGACATTTGGACATGGGAAAGAAAAAGAGATTTAATATGGTGTAATATTTATGCAAAGGAGAAAGCAAAACTAACTAATACATAAAGAGCAGAACCAAAGATATTTGAAGAGAAATACAGGCAAAGGAATCCAGACATGGAAACTTTACAATACAAAAAATAAGAAGACAAAGAGGAAACGTAGAAAAGGAGATCAGTAATGGAGAAGTTAAAGAAATAGAAACTGAGGTCATGGAAGCACCTGCAAAGTGAAGGGGAATTCAGTGTAGAAAATCTAATTCAGAAAGCACCACAACAGGACAGAGTAATGGATATCCAAATTAAGGGAAAATCAGTGGAACAGGAAGCAATTGGTCAGGTGCCATATGAATATAATTTGGAGTCTTCCACAGGAAACCAGTTTAAACATTCAATTGAAGCTAGACAGCCAGGGAAAGAACAGGAAACTGTGGAAACTCTGATGCAGTCAATGCTGAGGAGTGATAGGCCAGTGAGTTCCCATATGATAGAGCAATGGATGGCTCGGAATGAAGTTGAAGAGAATGTGCCACAGGAAGATGCTATAAAATAAAATGCCCACGGGAATTGGAAAACAAGGGATGTGCCATTAGTTTGGAAGAAAATGAGCTAAGAGAAGAGTTGCTTGATTTAATAGACATAGACAGATATATCAACATCAATGAAAGAAATAGACTGCAGAAGGTTAATTGTGTCTTTTGGCTTTTCCCGGTTAGGGGTCGCCACAGCAGAACTCCAGTCCGCTAATGATTAGCAGTTGATTTTTATGTACCGGCTTGCCAGGCCTGACGCACAACCTTCAAAGAAGGTACACCCATTCATGCATGTCTCCACGCAGAAGATGCTCTGAGAATCGAACCGGACAGCGTCTTACTGTGAGGCGACAACGCTACGGCAGCACCACCACCACGGAGACTGCAGAAGGTTAATAAAACCCAAAAAGTCAGAAGTTTGATAAAACAAATTAGCACAGTAATTAGGACTGTTCATAGTAACCCATGTGATATAACAAAAATAAACAGGATATATTACTGTGCAGCTAAATTAATAACTGATAAAGTTCTACCACAAGAACACTGGGTAGTGAGGCAAAGGAAGGGGAGAAATTGAATACCATCATGAAAATATCGAATAGAGAAAACTATAAAGCAGTTAAGACAAGAAGTGTCACTGTTAGAAGATTATAGAAGAGGGAAGAGATCAACAAAAATACTAAGAGAAATAGATGTGGTAAAAGCAATTGGCAGTATTAGAACAGACCAGGAACTATCATGCGCTATTGCAAATAAACTAAAATTTTCAGCATTGGCAGAAAGACTTAGAAGATACAAAAATAGATATAAAGGAAAAGTACAAAATAAACAATTTATTGATGATCCAAAAAAGTTTTATAAAGAATTGGGAAATAAAGTAAAAGAAATTGAAAGACTGCCAAAAAAAGAAGAAATAGATACATTTTGGAGAAGTATCTATGAAGATCCTGTGGAACATAACAAAGATGCTAAAGGTATTGAAGAAGTTAAGGAAAGAATAAGAGGTTCAAAGGTACATGATATGAAATGGGATGACGTAACAGCCAGAGAGATTGAAACAAAGTTAAGAAAAGCCTCTAATTGGAAAACCCCAGGCCCAGATGCAGTATCTAACTTTTGACAGAAAGTATTAACATCTTTGCATGAAGATTCAGCCATGAGTAAGAACTATTTATATGCACACCCTGAACAGACACAAACCTGGTTAACAACAGGAAAAACAATGCTCCTACTTAAGAGTGAACCTGCAAGCCACCCTAAAAATTATTGACCAATAACTTGCCTTCCGACGACATATAAACTATAACAGGAATTGATGCTGACAGAGTTTATAGTCATTTAGAAGAAAACTCAATTATGGCAATAGAACAAAAGGGCAATAAAAGAAAGTCATATGGAACAAAGGATCATCTGTTGTTAAATAAAATCATAGTGGAGAACTGTAAAAAGGGGAAGAATCTAAGTATGGCATGAATAGACTACAAAAAAGCGTTTGACAGTATCCCACATTCATGGATAAAAGAGTGCTTAATAATGTATAAGATACATCCTACACTGATCGACTACATTACAATGACCATAAAACAGTGGCAGACCACTTTGCAATTAAGCCATGATAAAGGCAAATTATTATCCCAGGGATAAAAATTCAAAGGGGATATTCCAGGGTGACTCTCTGTCACCGCTGCTATTTTGCCTTGCCCTTAAACCATTAAGCTGTCTACTTAACAGCTTAGGCCATAGCTATAATTTGGCTCCTAGAAAACAACAAAGTGTAAAGACTTCTCATCTTCTCCTTGTCGATGATTTAAAACTGTATAGCTCACCAGATGAGGAAATGAAAGCACAATTGCAAGTTGTCAAAACTTTTTCAGATATAAGAATGTCATTTGGTCTTGATAAATGTGCAAAAGCAACCTTTAATGCAGCAAAACTGCAATGTCAGGAAAACATCAGTTTGGGACAAGAATGTGATATAAAAGAACTTGGGCAAGATGGAGTGTATAAATGCTTGGGAATAGATGAAGGATCAATAAAACATGAACAAATGCGAATAAAACTTAGTAAGGAATATTTCAGAAGACTTAAATTAATCCTGAAAACAGCACTGGCATACAGGAACAAAATTCAAGCTATAAACCAATTTGGTCTTCCTGTCCTAACTTACAGTTATGGAGTGATTGACTGGCCCCAAAACGTGTTGGATAGATTAGATAGGAAAACAAGAAGGATTCTTCATGCTCACCAAATGATTTATAAAAATCAATGCATACCAAGATTATATATTCCTCATTCTGAAGGAGGGATGGGCATCCTTGAAATTGATTATATGTACAGATCGGCAATCGTGGGACTCCACACAAATCTGCTGACCTCACAAGACCCAAACGTAGTGAAAGTTTTGAAACATGAGAAGAATAAATCTAAGATGACTTCTCTGCTTAATTTAGCAGAAGCATATCTGTGTCAATCAGGAATGGAAATCGAACCAGAATTGGATAAAAATCAGGCAGCAACTGAATGTGCCAAAAAACAAAAGAAAGAATATAAGATGAAGGACCAGATGAGAAGGCAAGAAATATGGAAAAAGCATAAATATAGTTGCAAGTATAGAAAACGTCTGGAAGAATCTCATGTTGATCAGGAACGAATGCAGGAATGGTTAAGGAGAGGCAAATTCAAATCAAGAGATGAAAGGTTAATATTGGCAGTCCAAGATAGTGGGCTACGTACATGTTGGTTTACAAAGACCACTGAACATGTGGGTGAAACTGACAAATGTAGGTTTTGTAAAACTGAATTGGAAACAGTGGCACAACTCATTGCTGGTTGTGACATACTAATGGCAGAATGACTGTATACTAAAAGGCATAATAATGTGGCAAGACTGTTGCACTGGGGATTGTGCACACATTATGGTAATGAAGTGACTGCAAAACACTGGAAACATGAGCCACAAAGCATCAATGAAAATGCTGAGGTTTACATCACATGGGATCACCCATTACCAACAGTTCAAAAGATAGAGGCTAGAAAACCGGATATAGTTTTCCATGAAAAGAAGACAAAAGTAGCACTGATCACAGAAATCGCCACACCCCGTAACTACAGTGTCTTGCGTACAAAGAGACACAAAGTCATAAAATATAACGATTTGCAGCAGAAATTAGAGCAATGTGGAAGAAAGATATCCAGACGGTTCCAATAGTAGTAGGAGGAACAGGTCTTATAAAAAAGAATCTATAGTCATATTTAGACATGTTAACAATACATGCAACCCCGTATGAATTCCAGGAGTCATTACTGGGCACATTGAGGGTGCTGAGAAGAGCACTTCTGCGTGACATCAACGATTGAAACAATACTATTTTCATGAACTTTGATCATACTTTGACTTAGGAATGGGGTCTATTCCCATCATGGTATTAGAAACCCAAAAGACTTGCAGAAATTAAAAAATAGAAATGTGATAAGCATATTTTAAATCTAGGGTCACCAAAAAAATTAATTGGAGAATAAGAGGTATTAGCTTGTGAACAAATAACATTTTGAACTCTGGAACTGTCATGAACTGGATTAAAAAGGAAAGCGTCAGAACTGGTCTCCACAAAGATTCTTCTTTGGCACCAGAAAAATTATTGAATAAAACCCTTCTGTATGAGGTCTATCACTCACTGAATTGACAGATGCTGAATGACAGGAGGGGAAAAGAGAAGGAATCTCCTGAAAGGGAGGAAGAGATTCCCAGTGCCATATGCATTTGTGATGAATCACTTTCAGAGCCCATTTGTGTGAGACTATCTGTTGCTAAAGAGAGAAATGGATGTTCAAATTCCTAGGAAGAATTAAAGGCTTGCCAGGGTAGGGGAGACTCTGAAGATAGATATTCAGATGTGATAGACTGTTCATTCTTTATTCTGGAGGACTCCTATCTACTTCTTGAAATCTCCCTGCCACTGCTTTTTAAAAGTCTACTTACCAGCAGCTTGCTGTGTCTACTTATCTTACATTTTGTAAAACATTGTAGAGGTAACATTATTGACAAACTTGGTGAAGGAAGGCTGAAAAATATGTAAAATTCCCTGAATCAGCTTGCCTCTCTCATCACATTTTTGGAGGACCTCTGCAGCAGATGGTCTAAAGACTACCTCTCTGTCTAAGGGAGAATTTACATTTTCAGATTTAGCATCTACAGTAAACTTTTGAGTATGCAGCCAAGCAAACCTCCTCATAAAAGTTCCGGTAGCAGCAACCCTGGAAGTGGCATTGCTGAATAAGTACATTTTAAATAGTGGGTAGCAACATGACACACAGAAACAATGAGATTACACAAGGATGTCTTGTCAGATGAGGAAAAATAAGATACAATGTTTCTCATATTCTCAAAAGAGGTACGTATAAACTTTTAATATATGAGCAAGACAAATGAGAAAGCTAAAAATAAGTGTTCTAGAAGAATACACCTTTCCCCTAAATCTATCAAACGGCTTTGCGCCGTTGACAGAAGGGAAGGGATTAGCATTAACCAGATGTTTAGCAGCAGCTGGGTTCGCTAAAGATATCATAGCTGGGTCTGACTTGAGGCTAGAAAATGCAACAGGCTGTAATAAACACATCTTCCAATGCTGGAAGAACAGGAGAACTGGAGCAGAGTCAGGAAACTCCAGTTGCAATAAATCATGTTTCTTAAGAGACATTAAAACAATTGATTCATTCTGAAAATTGTTTCGGTGTCAATGGTGCAACAGGCAGCAAACTCACCTTTGGTGTATATGGCTGTAGGTTCTATTTTCACCCCAGATCAATTGATTACTAACACTGCAGTACAATATAAGGTGGGTGCTGAACCCCACAGTATGCTGTCTTTTGGATGAGATGTCAAACCCAGGACTCATCTGCTTGAGTTAATGGCAGCTCAGGTGGATGTAAAAGACTCCATAGCACCTACTGAAAAGAGTAGGAGAAGTTCCCTGATCCTCTGGCCAAATTTCCCCCAGGGGACTAAATACCACCTTGGTTCTCCCCTGAAAATGGGCTAGTAATCTAGTGGGACTAACCCAGTCCATCAAGGATGGATGGATGGTTAAATCAATAAATAAATCAATTAAATAATAAAGACTTCAAAGGGACTATCAGAAACCACACTTTCCTCAGAATCAGAAACAGCTGAAGTAAAAGTAGAAGTTGTCCTTTTACAATCATTTTATGGCTCAAAATCTTGAGCCTCCTCAGAAAATGAAGAATCTTTTTTTCTTTTACCCAGAAACACCAGAACTGGAAGGATCCAGAGTCTGAACCAAGACCAATAAATCACTTCTGTCCAAAGTGACTGAGATAGAAGACATATGACTTTGCTTTTTTGACAGGAATTTCTGAAGCAGATCTACTTCTGACAGGCAAAACCTCCCATTAAACAGACATTCCAGTTTGGCTAGGGAGAGAGGTATTCCCTATTCCTTCTTCCAAGACCAAGAATGGATCTCCCTTGCCAGCAAGGGTACTTCAAATAGCAGCAGAGGACATGTCTAATCTCCGATCCATAGTAGCTATAGGGACTACACCAGGCAGAGCCAAGGAAAAAGAATGGTCTGAGGAACAAGAAAAGACCACAGAAGAACCACCCATCTGCAGCTAACATACTTTAGTAGCCTGCAAAGGCTGCTTGTTGTTTTTTTTTTCTTTTAGTGGATGAAAGAAGGAAAAAACAAGGTGTTTTCACAATGTTTTGGGTTTTCAGTTTTTTGGGATTTAGATGTTTTGATCTCAATGTTATGAAATTCAACGTTATGAAATTTCAATGTTATTAAGTAGACCCATATATATACCGTCACATATTTATACACACACACACATATATAAAAGACACATGTATACATATATGTGTGTGTGTGTGTGTGTGTGTGTGTGTGTGTGTGTGTAGAGAGACAGACACATGGATAAATAGATTCAGAAGTGTATGTATACATATAAAATGTACATGTTATTTGTATCCACACATATCTGTTCTAAAATATACATAAAAATTAAATACACTATATGATAATAGGAGGTTACCAGACTAAGGGCCCTAAAGCCTTTTTAAGCTAGGCATTCATGCCCAATTTTTAATACCCATGGACTAGAATGGCTTTCATATATGCCTGTGTCTTAGGGCATCTACAAGCTGTCCCCATCCATAATGGACACAGGTGACAACCAGGGGAATTTGCGATTACCCATCCATTGATCCAAACTGTGCTTGAATAGGCTTACAGAAGAGCAACACTTTATAGGAATGGGAAATCTATTCCAGATAAGCAGCGATTTCTGACATACATACCCGTCCCTCATATAAATTCTTTACCTGTCAGATAACGTAACACAATCCAAATTTTCTTATACAGTTATGTCAGTTTAACCTGCAGATCATTCTCCAAATAAGGATCAGAATACTTATGACAAACTACTAAGATAATATCAAAACAATAAAATAACTAAAAGCAACCAAAGTTTTATTAAAATTCAGCTAAGATTAGATATTCTCTTTGCATCTTGGCTTTGCCTTCAAGATGTTTTTTTTTTTTTTTTTTTTTAATGTTCAGAAAGATGATTGCATGTAAGCATCAAACAGCCACAAATGTACCGCACACATCTTTGGTTCACTGCAGCTGCCAGATTAAGTAATGTAACTTACACATGCTTTATAGTTTTTCCCCCAAGATAAAAAGTCCATTATGACAGTCCTGGGAGAAACATGCATACCTTCCTATGCTGCCTAGATCAAGTACCCAGTTTATAAGCATTGCTTCCACAAAAGGCATGCATGAAGAAGAATTTTGTTGGTTTCTCTAACCATATGCAGAAAGGCAGTAATTATATTCACAGCTTCCTCTGTTTAGCAGACACTAGAAGCATGACTTTTTATAAACATAGTCTTTTCCCAGATTTAATGCTTATGATTTATGAAGTGTAAAGCATCTTTGCCTCAAGTACACTTACCTACACTCTCCTTATCAGGCCCATCAGAAAATACCCAACGTAATATACAGATATAGATTTATATCTATCTAAAGAGATATAGAAAGGGATATAACACACAGGCGACATTCAGTCCACTGATTTATCAGCTCATTGAGCTGTGTCACTAACAAATGAAGGCATAACACAATGGCACAGTCATTAGGAAGTTGTCTTCACTTGGTTGTCTAAGATTGTGGCACATTAGGGATTAGGAATATGCCCTTTCCACACTGCTGAGCAATCATGGAGTTGGTATATATAAAGTAGCAAGAATGTTTGGAAGTTTGAGACCATAGCATAATAACTGTTATATGTGCTACTGGGTCTGTTGATGCATGTAGTGTGAGGTGTATACAAATATTTACAGTGTTTTGGATGGGTATGGGACTTGTCTCTATGTATTGTGTTTTGTTTTGTGTATGGGGGGAGGTTTTAGTATGGAGTGCCTAAGTGCATTTATTTATTTACATTTGTTGATCGGGAATGTCCGACTGGACGCAGGTCCATTTTCAGCGGAGGCCCGGGGAGAAAAGCTCCACAAATTAAAATATTACAGACATAGTTACAGATTAAGAATCCTAGCAATTAAAATATTACAGTTACAGATGAAGAACATAGTACATTCAGTAGACAACTAGCATCTGTTCTATCCACGAAGTCATAGCAGACATTAACAATTGTTACAATAAGAAGTTACTGCTGTATAATAAGTAGATAGGCATGGAAGTATCAGAGCTTGCTGTAATCAAAGGTAGTTTGTGGGGTGGAAGAGAGGTAGAGGGTAGATGGAGTGGGAGAAGTTAGAGGGGAGAGTTACAAGGGAATAGCCAGCATGTTTTTAGGTGCGCTTTAAGTAAAGCTTTGAAGTGGATGCATGATGGTAGAGAGGTTATTGTGGGTGGGACGGTGTTCCATAATTTGGCTATAGAGCTGGAGAATAGTGCTTCTCCAGCAGTGTTATTGGCTTTAGTAACCTGTAATTGATTTTTGCACTGATCTGAGTCTGCAGAGTTAGAGGAATGCACAGTGGTACACGATGAAATGACTGTTTCAATAAAGGTTTTTAATTGCTTGTTATGCATACATGCAAAATACACATACAAAACTTATATACATACATACATAAAATGAAACTACAACCTAACACCATTTCTAACGCTAAACTATTACACAAGGGAATTCGGAATCTACTCCACTTAAGTAACTCTTTCCAGCCTAATTCCAGCATAATTCATACTCAGAATAATAGTGAACATTACACAACTATTCAACCAGTACATTACAAATTGTATACCACACCCGACTTTAAATAAAGTAATAGCACTCATCCCACAAATTGCACTACTATTCATTAATTATAGCTATCAGTAAGCAAAAGTCATTTCCTAAAACTCAAACCTGCCACCACTGCAGTGGATAATATCCCTTTACAATTCTTCCTAAGAGATGTACATTCCATTTGACTACTTTTTAACAAATGCACATGCTTCAAAATATCCTACGCCGTTATCATGTGGAAGCAAACTGTTGTACCTTCCACTCCATAAAAGCAGAAAATATCACTTCATTACCAACTACAGACTAACTGCTATCCTATCCCAATTATCTAAGATACTAAAAATGGATTTATTTATTTACATTTGTTTACTGGGAAATTCCAACGGACACAGGTCCTTTTTTAGTTGGAGGCCTGGGGAGAACAGCTCCACAGAACAATAAATGACCAGCAGAGTATATTACTAAAAATGTATTCATCAAAAATTTCCTTTTTACCTTATCACTAAACTCTCCCACTCAATATCCCATTTTGATTTTTGAACGGCACCATAGAACTAATACTGTTATGCTTCCAGAAAAAGAAATTGTATTTTCCACTCTTAACAGTGGTTAATGTTTGTTACACCTCTTCTCAAACTTAAGCAAAGTGTTCTGTCAATAATTATAAGCTATGTATTCACCACAAGTAGGCATCTGTGCTGTCCCTTTTTATTCTACCTCACTTTTGGGTTACGGGTCTGATCCTTGGATCTTAATCGGTCGCATACTTCAGATTTTGGATCTAACTCTTAAGCTCCTCCCTCTACCCACAATGCCCTACTTCATCCCTATTGCCTTGTATTGGGTTTTCTGCTCTATTTCCCAGTAATAGAAAAGAAACAGACTTAGCCATATAGAAAATACAGGGCTCAAACCTGGAACTTTAAGTTCCAAGCACAGTCCAGTCCTTCCACAAGAAAAAATGGATGGGGGATGGATGGGAAAGGAAGAATGAAAATGGACAACACAGATGCCTAGTTATGGCGAGTACATAACTTATAAATCTGATGTCCTTTTATTCTTCCATACTTATGGGACAGAGTCCCCAGCTATGTTGACTTCGGGCTGCCCTATTGAAAGAATATTCCAGAGTACTGCTGAATCAAAGGCTCTATTTCTAGATGTGATGTCTAATTTGTAATGTGAAACAAAGGTATGAGTCTTGGGCCATGTAGCTGCTGCACAAATGTCATCAACAGATGTTCTTGACCAAAATGCAGATGAAGTAGCCATGGAACTAGTTAGCTAGCTGAGTGAGCTCAGGGAGGTTTTGGTAATGCCATACCTTCCTGAGAATAAATCCATGAGATGCAGTTTGTAATCCATTTAGCTAGGTTAACTTTAGAAACTGATTTGCCTAGGCGATTTGGAGATAAAGATACAAAAACTGGTTTAACTTTATAAACTGTTTTGTCCTGTGAGCGTAAAAATGTAGTTGCCTGTGTACATCAAGGAGATGTAGTTTGTACTCTCCTTTACTGGCAAAATTTGGAAAGAAAACTGGCAAGTGAATAGATTGGTTGATGTTATTTTTTGAACCTACTTTAGCTAAAAAAAGAAGGGTTGGTCCACAGAGAAACCCTATCTTTGGGAAAAACAATGTAAGAAGTTTAAGTTTTTTTTTTCCTGAAAGAGCCTGGAGTTCAGATATTCTTTTTGCCAAAGTTATACCTACCAAACAAACAGTCTTCCATGATGGAAGTTTTAGATCTAAATTGTCTGAAGGTTCAAAGCATTTTTGTGTTAAACCTTCAAATACTGCAGTAAGATGCCAAGGTGGTGAGGAATCCTTTATCGAAGGCCTCAGAAGAAAAAAGCCTTTCATAAAAGCTTTACACAATCTAGAGGAAGCCAAAGAAAAAAGATTTATTTCCTGTGTAGAAATTTGAAATTACTGCCAACTGGAGTATAACTATAGAGAAACTAGCCCCAGCTTTGAAAAGAGTTGTCAAAAAATGAATAGCTGAAATTGGTACAGAAAAAGGATCAATCACCTTATCTGATGTCCATATAGAGGACCTTTTCCATTTACTTTTATAAACCTTTTTTTTTTTTTTGGAAGAATCCTTTTGAGAAGTCAAAATAACATCACAAACTGGGGATGAGAGCCTGGAATGTCTAATACTGGAAGTAGAGAAACCATGCAGTCAGCTTGACGGCCCGAAGGTTGGGGTGTTGAATCCTCAATGGGTGAGATAGGGGATCCTGAGTAGGCTCCAGTATCCATGGAAGATAATGATGATGAAACCGTAGAAAGGGGAACCATACTTGCCAAGGCTAGAAGGGAGCAATGAGGATTACTGAGCTCTTCAGCCTGCTTGCTTTCTGCAAAAATCTTGGACTCAGGGGAAGAGGAGGATAAGCATAAAGGAGACACATGATGAAGAGCATCTCTCGGTGACTCCCCCTGAGTGGGGATCAGAACGAAGTACTTGCTGCACCTGTTGTTGAGAGGAGTAGCCGCTAATGACTGATTGAAAGACCACTCATGAGGCATCAGAATAGATCTGCTTAGTTTGTCTGCAAGCACACTGGTTTTCCCCAGAATGTGCGTCACAATTAGAAAGCAGTCTGATGAGATTGCCCATTCCCAAGCCCTCATGGTCTCTCTGAAAGGGGATAAGATCAAGTTCCTCCTTGTTTGTTGATGTACCAGACTATAGACATGTTGTCAGTCTGAAATGCAATAGTCCCTAATGAAAAAACATTTTGAAATGCCTGCAACGCTAAAAAGGACTGCTCCCATCTCTAAGACACTGATATGCAAGTTTATCTCTTGGGGGAACCACAGGCCTTGGAGAGTTCTTGATGACAGTTTTGTTTTTTAGTGTGTTAGCTAAACCACTTTTAGTGAGGTGGGGGGGGGCAATTTTGCATAAAAATTACTGGAGTTGGAAAGTAGATGCATATTAAATTATAGGACACTTAGGCGCACTTGAATATTAATTTGAATTTCTAATTTTGTAAAGCACTTTTATATTTATTTATTTATGAACATTTTGTATGCTTTCTTGTTGCAGACTGTCTTTTTTTTTTCAAACATTCAGTTGGTTAATTGTCTGCATTAATTAATTGAAGATTATTTAAAATGTATGGTATTTTAAGAATTATTCCTCTGAAGGCATTGTAGCTGAGGTACCAGAACTCTAGTAACGTTTTTTTGCAGCATTCAGTGGCTCCATTTGCTTTTTTTTTTTTTTTAATTTATTTTTCATGTGTGGTGATGACTTGGACAGTTCTTCCCAAGAAATGCCCCACCCCATCCCAGTTGAGAAGTGTTCGTGGTCACTGCAGATACTGAGCTTGGTAGAACAAAGGGTCTACAAACCAAATCCACTATTTTGAATTAAGTCACTTTCCAAGTACCAAAAAATAAGTTCAGTAAAACAAACGAAGAAGTGACAAACACGGCAGGTAAAAATGCAAGTGTTTTATTCAACAAAAACTAAGCTCTTTTGCGTAGATCAACCACGCTTCATCAGACACTAAAAGAACTGTACATACTCCTAGTTTAAATACATTGTGGCTAATCGCTAACAGCTTCATTAAACAATAAATCAGATCAACTCATTAGTTGCCATAACACTACAAAACTCTCCCTCTTCATTAGAACAAATGGATCCACTAACAAGACATTCAAAGTCAATAAAGAAATAATAAAAAATAAAAACTTTCAAAGTTCATTTCTCAATATTATAACCTTTTAGAAATGCTTATCATAATGCTTAAAACATAAAACACATTTCTAAAACATAGATTCGAAAAAACGGAACCGTTCACCCTATGTAAACTTCATTATACGAGCTATAATACTGAATAATGAAAAATGCAAAAACACTTTATTCGACAAAATAAATTAAAATCTCATTGTGACATCCTCTGCACCTAACATATAGGCACCAATAGAAAACATGATTGAATGAAAATACACATTGTATAATTACCAAACACCATTGGCCAAGACACTAAAAAATTAACACTTGCAAAAACCAAACGAAGTGCTTGAAAACTGAAAAGACCACACAAGACTGAAAAATATTATGATTAAGCTAATTGCGTTATCATGTGGGGAAAAACTATTAAGGCTTTATACAAAAGGATTTATGAACACCAAACAGCCATTAGAAAACGTGATTTTACTAACGCCCTAGCCAAGCATGCTAGTGAGTGCCCTAATTTTAGGAAGTTTACTTTTTTGTGTTATATTTTGTTGATCCCTGGCCATTTGTAGGTGATTATAATACTGTTTTGGAAATTAAAGAAGTAAAATGGCAGGTTTCTTTAAAAGCAGATCATGTCCCTGGTCTTAATGGGTTCATTAATATTAAGTGTTTGTTGAAGAACCAAGTTATTTATTAATGATCATTTTAATACTTTATCTAATTCTGTTTCTTATTGGTTTATTTACTAACTTGAATAACTAAAAAAATAATAAAACAAATAAAATAAACAAGGAGCTGCTGAGCAAGGCAATGAAATAAACTCCAAAAGCCAATAGTCTCAATAAGAAGATGGCTTGAATAACTGTTTTATTGATGTTTGATATTCATCGGTGTTTTGATAGCAGCTTTTTGTATTTAAACAAGTTTTATGCATTAGTTGTTTGTTCTGAAGAACTTCATCTTAAACGAATGAAAGCGCTTAACCATACTATTGTTTAGTCTTGTGTGGTCTTTTGAGTTTTCAAGCACTTCATTTGGTTTTGAAAATACACATTCTATTCAAAGAGAGTGCTGGAAGCTGAAAGCATCGATCTCAAGGAAACGTGATCAAATAAACCTAAAAGTCTTAAAAATGATCGTTTACCACAAATTATATCTTGAAATCAAACTCAAGGCTGTATCTTGTGAAAACAAATTCATTCTGCTCACTAGAAAGTACAGTTGTGTACACCTACCATAAATGTAGATGTTCGAGTGTCTTCACTGTTGCAGTCATAACTGTAGGGTGCTCCTGCCGGCAGGCACAGAATCCCAAAGTCTGGGTCCGGCATCGGCTGTGTACATAGCCCTCAGCCGACGCCATCTTCTCCAGCCTTTCTTGCCCGAGATGTCAGAAGTCCCCAATAAAACAAAAATGAATCCAACAAGGAAACACAAATACACCACAAAAAGAAAAAAGAAAAAGAGGGATAGGAGGGAGACTGCAACAGTGAAGACACTCGAACATCTACATTTATGGTAGGTGTACACAACTGTACTATGTTCTTCGTGTTTCACTGTTGCAGTCATAACTGTAGGGTGGAATCCCAAAGCAGTGTAAAAGGGGAGGAGGCTTTAGATAGAAGAAGAGGAGGCAAGAATACCCTGCAAAACAGCAGAGGCAAAGCCTGCCCTGGTCTTAGAAAACAGAGGGAGATTGTAGTGCTTGGAAAAAGTATGCACAGAACTCCAAGTGGCAGCTTCCAAGATATCCTTGGTAGGGACTCCTCTGAGGAAAGCTGTAGAAGTGGCAAATGCTCTAGTAGAATGACTTCTAATGGTACCTGGAAACTGTTTCCCATGATGAGTGTAACAAAATCTGATTCCATAAGCAATCCATTTGGAAATAGTTTGTTTAGAAATAGGCTTTCCAAGAGAACTGGAGGCAAAAGAAACAAACAATTGATTAGACTGTCTGAACTCTTTAGTCTTGTCCAGGTAAAATCGTAATTGTCTGTGCACATCTAATGAATGCAAAATCCTTTCCCCTTTATTTTGAAGATTTGGAAAGAAAGTAGGAAGGTGAATTGTCTGATTTAACGCCACTTTCGAAATCACCTTAGGCATGAAAGTAGGATTGGTCCTCAAGGATACTCTGTCCTGATGGAAAATAAGGTATGGTTCCACAGCCATGAGAGCTTGCAACTCTGAGACCCTTCTGGCAGAGGTCAATGCTAATAAAAGGACAGTCTTCCAAGATAAAAACTTAATATCTGAAGATGCAGCAGGCTCAAAAGGAGGCAAAGTAAGTTTTTCTAAAACATAATTAAGATCCCAGGCAGGGACAGGAGGGGTCCTGGGAGGCCGCAAATTCTTAGCCCCTCTCAAGAATTGCTTCACCAAAGGATGAGAAAAAACAGGAGGATCAGAACTGTAATGAGCAGAAATAGCAGAAGCATGAATCTTAATGGAAGAAAAGGAAAGTCCTTTAGATAAAAGTTCCGAAAGGTAAAGCAAAATAGAGAGATCAGGAACCAGAGGATCCGAGCCTCGGTCCTGTATCCAAATACAAAACCTCTTCCATTTAGAGGCATAGGATTTCCTAGTGCTAGGCCATCTAGCTTCCAGAAGAACATCCAAAACTTGTTTGGGAAGACTAGAGGAAATCAAATTCCTTTGAAGAGCCAAGCTGCCAGGCAAAGGGTCTTGAGATTGGAATGTAGTAATTGACCCTGATGCTGGGACAGAAGCGAAGGGTTCAGAGGGAGAATCCAAGGAGGCCCCAAGAACAGGTGTTTTAAAGTTGGATACCAAAACTGTCGAGGCCAATTTGGAGCAATCAAGATGAGGAACTTGGGCTTGTCCTGTTTTATCTTCAGTAATAGTAGTAGAGGAAGAGGGAAGGCATATCCTGAAAGGCTTCTCCAGCTGAAGGACAGGGCATCCACTCTCCAAGCTGTTTTGTGGAAGGACCTGGTGCAAAAGCGAGGCAGCTGATGATTGAGATGGGATGCAAACAGATCTATCTGGGGACATCCCCAAACTGCAGTAATCCTGTTGAATAAGTTGGTGTCTAACATCCATTCGTGAGGATCTGAAATGTTTCTGCTCAAGCTGTCTGCTAAGAGATTCTGTTCCCCTGGAATGAATTGAGCCTGGAGATGTAGATTCAAATTTAGAGCTGTGTCCCATAAAGCCATAGCTAGTCTGCAAAGAGAACCCCCTGCTTGTTGATGTACCACATGACCGTGGTGTTGTCTGTGCGAATTAGCAGAGGCCCTGGTTGTAAAAGGTTCTTGAAGGCTAGAAGGGCATTTTGAACTGCCAACATTTCCTTCAGATTGATGTGCCAGTGAAGATGGTCCTTTGTCCAGGTTCCCTGCTGGCAAATGTCTAGAAAGTGTGCTCCCCAAGCATAATCCGAGGCGTCCGTGGTTAGGATTTGAGTAGGTTGAGGTGAGAAAGGCTTTCCTTCGTTTAAAGTGCATACCCTGGACCACCAGAGGAACTCCCTCTGAAGGCAGTGATCAGAGGAATCAGAATATCCAGATCGTGGTAATGCTGTGACCATACACTTTTCAGATACCATTGAAGCTTTCTCATATGAAGCCTTGCGTTTGGAATCAACAGAATGCAGGAAGCCATGTAGCCCAGAGCCTGCAGGAATTTCCTTGCAGTGAGCTGAGATAGAGTTGCCAAGGTGCTGAAAGTAGAAGCCAGCTGAGTTTGTTTTTCTGGAGTGAGGAAGGCCCTTTGTAAGGTTGTATTTAAGAGGGCTCCCAAGAATACCATTTGTTGAGAAGGGATCAAATGTGACTTTTTTGTGTTCACTGAGAATCCCAGTAGGAGGAGAAGACGTTGAACAAAGTCCAGATGTTGAAGTAGAAGATCTTTGCTGTCTGCCTGAATAAGACAGTCGTCCAAATAGGGGTAAATCTGGATCCCCTGAAGTCTGCAGTAAGCCACTACTGGTGCCAGGCACTTGGTAAAGACTCTGGGCGCAGTAGATAAACCAAAGGGCAGTACAGAGAATTGAAAGTGCCTCGAACCTGCCTTGAACCTGAGGAATTTCCTGCGTTCCTGCCTGATGGGAATGTGTAAGTAGGCTTCCTTTAAGTCCAATGTCACCATCCAGGCGTCCTGAGAGAGCATTGGAATTAGTTGCTGCAAAGTAAGCATTTTGAATTTTGGAATTTCCAAAAAGGTGTTTAACACAGAAAGGTCCAGAATAGGTCTCCATGAGTTTTGTTTTCTTGGAACCAGAAACAGTCTTGAATAAAACCTTTTCCCATCTCCGAGAGTGGAACAGGCTCTATGGCTCTCATGGCCAGAAGAGCATCCACTTGATTTAAGGCCTCTGACCATTGATGTTTTGGCAGATCTGGCCAACCGTGAGCCCTTGGCAAAGTGTGAAAGTGGAATTTGTAACCCTTTAAAATCCCATCTGTCCTGGGTAATATGAGTCCAATTTCTGTAAAAGAGACAGTTTTCCTCGGCATCCAGGTGAAGGGGTCGAGTCATTGAGTTTGCTTTCTTTGAGATTGGGATCTGTCTTCTCCCCTTCTAGGTGAAGAAGCAGTCCATTGTCTAGATCTGTAAGAGGCCTGACCTTGACCACGACCTCTGGGCGTCTATATCTTCCCCTTTGAGGCCTGTCAGGCGTGGGAAAGGACCAATTTTAGAGGGCCAATTCCTGGAAAATCTAGGAGGCTGAACTTGCAAGAAATCTTTTACAGTCTGCATAGACTTTGCCTTTTCTTCCATCTTTTAATAACTTCCTCAGCCTTGGATCCAAAAGAACATCATGTTGGACAGGGGCATCTAATAACTTAGCCTTAACCTGTTCAGGTAAACTTTGTTCGCCAGGCATGTCTCCTGATAACAGTACCAGAGGCTGCAGCCCTGCAAGAAGCATCAAGCATCAAAACCACAATGTAAACTATGTTTGTTCACTTGTTCAGTAGCATGCAAGACATCCTGAAGTTACTTATCCTCTGCACATGCAGGAAGGGAAGCAAGCTTTGCTTTAAAACAGACAAAAGAAATTGCTGATACTTAAACATATGAAACTGGCAATTTAAAGCCCTTACAGACAGGGTAGCAGAAGTATATACCTTTTTCCCCACCTGGCTAAAGCACGAATCCTTCTCAGAGGGAATAGGATTTTTAGAAGTAGCAACCTTAGCAGCCTTAGGAAATAGTTTCAGGATCCAGAAGGGTTTTAAATAAGAATAAATGAGAGTCAGGAACCCTATAAAATCTATCAGGCTTAGAAGGAGCAGGAGGCATGGAATCAGGATTCAAATTAGCCTCAGAAAAAGCATCATCTACAATGTCCAAAACAGGAGGGATAGCTAAAGGCCTATGCTGAGGAAGAAGAAGAAATAAGCCTCTTCTTGGAAGCAGAATACTCCTGTCCTTCCCAATGAAAATGCTCCCTCATCTCATGCAAGGTTTCCCCAAAGAGAAATCCTCAGGCGGAGGCCGAGGGTAAAGAGTCCTCAGCATCCGAATCCTCATAAGGAGGAAAGGAATAGTCCTGATCTGAGGAAGAAACAGAAGATACAGAAGCCTGGTCAGAGGAATCCAGAGTAACATCCTGTCGAGGCCTTTTCTCAGGAGGGGTGAGAACCCCTAATCATTGTAAGCAAATCTTCAGCCATCTTTAATAATTGCTTCTGTGTCCTGGGAGTAGATTCAGAAGCAGCTTGAGCAGGAACTTTAGACTTAACAGGAGTCTTTGTCTTTGCCTTTGCCTTTGAAATAGTGATGTGAGTAGGCCTGAAAACCCCTCAGAAGCCGGTACCTGCACAGCGGTTCCGGACCCATCTGAAGGAGGGCGTCCGAAGGTCCTGCAGCAGTTAAAATAGTGGGCCTTGATGGCTCCCCATGGGAGTCCCCATCGGTTCAGAAGTGGCGGACGACAGGGGCTGCGGCTCCAGCTGCAACGAGTCCTGTTTGGACCTTGGAGGCCTGTCTTTGTCTTTTTTGAATTCGGTAGTGTCCGGCGACATTCTATAATTGAAGCATCTGCCAAAATAATTTAAAGCCCAATCATACCTGAGTTGAACCTGACACAGAACCGACAACAAGGGCCTAAGCAAGGTAGACAGTAAGAGTGGAATCTTTATGAGGTATTTGTTTCCCCACGTTATACAATTATTAACTTTTTCTGACATCGAACAAGAAAAAGATTCTAACGCAGGTACTTAGCTTTGAGAAGAGAAGTAAGAACAAAATGCCAACCAACGACTTGCGAGCTGCTTTCCAGCGCCGCGCAAGAAAGACTGGAGAAGATGGCGTCGGCTGAGGGCTATGTACCAAAGCATACGACCCAGACTTTGGGATTCTGGCTGCCTGCGGACAATTATGACTGCAACAGTGAAACACGAAGAACATCTACATTGCTAAAAGCTAAGCAACTAGATTCCAGCGATCTTGCAAGAACAAATTCATTATACTTGCTAAGGCTACGTTGCTAAGCAATTAAATTCAACAACTCATCACTATATCGAAATCAAAAACATAAAGCTGGTAGCACTTGAATAACAATAATGATATAACACCTTCAGCAGTATCTCTAAATCACTGAAAAACCTATTCATTCTACTGACATTGGCTCCATGACATGGCTTAAACAACGCAAGCAAAAGAAAAAGTGAACAAAGATAAAACTACTTAAAATCTAAACCAGTATAAAACTTAAAAGCAAACCTACCTCACTTTAATCCCAGATCAGCCAACCCTTACTAAACCAAGCAAGAGTCTACACACAAAAATATGAATTCTGAAAAACTGATACACAATATAACCAATAATACATACTCTAAGCTAATGAAATAGTTTTCTTTTAAAAATAGTTTAAATGAAACAGCATCATTCAAACCATGATGCTCATCAACCTGAAGCATGATAATCCACCTTTGCTCTGCCTTTTCTGTAGCGTTTTTAATACCCCCAATCTCCCAACACTGGACAGAATTTGTAAAGTCAAGAAGGCAAAGACATGATCTACCATTACCTGTAGGACATGCCTTGCTAGTGTACTTCTGATGTCAACTGTGTTAATATAATATGATTTGAATGATGCTGTTTCACTTAAACCATTTTTAAAAGATAGAAAACTATTTCTTTAGTTTAGAATATGTATTATTGGTTATACTGTTTATCAGTTCTTCAGAATTTGTATTTTTGTTTATGAGTGTAGATTCTTGCTGGGTTTAGTAACGGTTGACTGATGTGTGATTTAAGTGAGGTTGGTTTGCTTTTAAGTTTTATACTAGTTTAGATTTTTAGTAGTATAGTAGTTTTATCTTTGGTCACTTTTTATTTTGCTTCCTTAGCTTTAAGTCATGTTATGGAGCTGATGTAATTAGAATGAATAGATCTTTCAGTGATTTACAGGTACTGCTGAAGGTGTTATACCATTACTGTTATTTATGTGCTACCAGCTTGACATTTCGGATTTCAATATAGTGATGAGTTGCTGAATTTAGTAGCTTAGCAATGTAGCCTTAACAAATATAATGTATTCGCACGAGATCGCTGGAATCTAGTTGCTTATCTTTTAGCAATGTAGTTCTAGTGAGCAGAATGAATTTGTTCTCACAAGATACAGCCTTGAGTTTGATTATAAGATATAATTTGTGGTAAGCGATAATTTGTAAGGCTTTTAGGTTTATATGTATTATTCCCTTATTCATATTTTTGAGACAGTTGTTTAAATATTATGTCTTTATGGGAGGAATGATCACGTTTCTTTGAGATCAAGGCTTTCAGCTTCCAGCACTCTATTTGAATATAATGTGTATTTTCATTCAATCATGTTTTCTATAGGTGCCTATATGTTAGGCACAAATAATGTCACAATGAGATTTTAATTTATTTTGTCGAATAAAGTGTTTTTATATTTTTTATTATTCAATATTATAGATCATTTAATGAAGTTTACATGGGGCGAATGATTCCATTTTTTCGAACCTATGTTTTAAAAATGTGTTTTATGTTTTAGGCATTATGATAAGCGTTGTTTATAACATTAAGAGATGAGCTTTGAAAGTTTTTATTTTTCATTATTTCTTTATTGACTTTGAATGTCTTGCTAGTGGATCCATTTGTTCTAATGGAGAGGGAGAGTTTTGTAGTGTTGTTATGGCAACTAATGAGTTGATCTGATTGATTGTTTAATGAAGCTGTTAGTAATTAGCCACAATGTATTTAAACTAGGAGTATGTACACTCTTTAAAGTCTGATGAAGCGTGATTGATCTACACGAAAATGCTTACTTTTTGGTGAATAAAATGCTTGCATTTTTACCTACCGTGTTTTTCACTTCTTCATTTGTTTTACTAGAACAAAGGGTCTGCCCAGAAAAAGATTGCTGGATTGTATCCACCAGCAAATGTGTTTTTTGCAAATCACAGTGAGATTTACTTGAAAAGACAGTGGTTGATATAGAATGGACCACTGTGCAGCTAGAGTCCATTGGAGGACCTGCATAAAGAAACGTGCAAGAGGGAGTAGTATTATGGCAGCTGACATTGGCCCAAATGCTTGCAACACCAACCTTGCTGGAGGAGATGGATGAAAAAGGATAGCCTGAACCTGGTTTCAGATGGAAGTAACGTGGTGGAGAGGTTAAGATGCTATTTGTGTTGTTGTGTCCAAAAACTGTCCCTATGAATTCCAGGCTCTCTGCACTGATGCAAGTTTTGATTTGGCAAGATTTATTATAATGCCAAAAGAGTTGCAAATCTGGAGCATATAGTCCTTGGCCTGTTGTAGTTGATGTTTGGAGGGGGAGGTGAGGGCCAGTAATCTAGCTATGGAAACAGTGGGAATCTCTTCAGTCTCAAGTGAGCTGCAACTACTGCTATGCATTCAGTAAACACCCTGAGGGCTGTGGTGAGTCTAAAGGGCAGAGCTGTGAATTGGTAATGACTGACCCCCAGCCGAAAGTGGAGATGTCTTCTGGATCATCCATCTACTTTGATACGATAGTATGGGTCCTCAAGATCTTTAGACCACATCCAATCATCCTTGTGCAGTGACAGCTATGACCATTTGGAACTTCGCTTTCTTTACATACTGGTTCAATGTGCTTAGATCCAAAATGACTCTGAGGTCCCCTATTTTCTTTGGCACTAAAAGAACCGTGAAAAAGTTCCGAATCCTATCTGGTCTGATGGGACCTTCTGAATGACTCTTTTTCTAGTAGCTTTTGCATTTCTTGTGCTGTGGCCTTCCTCTAACTGGGTGGAATGTCAGGAAGTTGCTTCCTTTGACAATGAAGAAGAAGGAAAAATTATATGTAATAACCTCCAGATATTATTCTTAGCACCCATAAGTCTCTTGTCAAGCTAAGAGGGAGGTATTAAGGGAAAAAAAATAAGGTTTAAAGTTTAAATATGTAAAGAGAGAGAATTCCAAAAAGAACATTTTCTTGCTAATGCTAGAGAGCAGAACCTGCGTCTAACCATGATGGTGGCAAATGAGATCTAAGGCAATAGAGATGGAGTAGGGCATTATGGGTAGATGGAGCTCAAGATTTGGATCTTAATCTGAAGTATGCGGCCAAGTAACCCATAAGTGAGGAAAAATGAAAAGGACAACATCAGGTCAACTGTTAACATCTAGATAAAATTACCTCATTAAACTCAAGGCTGGTCTTACATAAAGTGGCATTTACAACTTGTTACTTCCAGACAGTATAGTGCTCCTATAAAAGCTACAGTGCCCATCTGGGCAATCCTCTGAAGTTTGTGAGCAAAGTTAAAGAAATAATGAGCACACTGTCTCCAGCCCAACACAAGATATAGTCACCTCTGAGATTTGGGGAGGAATATTGAAGTAGTAATGACATGCCATGCCCCCCCACACACACACACACAGATACAGTGACCTTCTGTGTACACCTTAGATCAGGGCTAGGTTTAGACAAGGTTTGGTTCAGGGCCAATGCAATTACTAAGCAAATATCAAAAATCCACTTGCATAGTCTTGGGCTGTGGGGGCCACCAGCGCCCTGAAGTTCTGGTTTGGGTACTCTGTGATGCATTTATCTCTCAATAAAATAGATGACTGAAACTGAGCAGGTCAGTAACTTTCAATAAGACAACCTTCGCCGTGAATTTATAGCTACTTCTACATACAATTTAGAGGTCTTATTCTGATAAAAGAGGATGACTGTGTAATGTGTTTTATCTTTGTTCCAAACAGTTGCCACACATTAAAATATTATACATTGCTACGTATAATCACATTTGTTCTGCAAAGCCAAAATAATAAGCAACAGCAGCAGCCAGCTAGTCATTTTCCTCTACAGAAGACAATCACAACAATTATGCCCACTATGTCTGAGCATATCAGGTGCCTAGTTATGTAGTTCATCTTTCTTTTCATAAGTGTACACTAGTCCTGCAAAACTAGACCCACCCAACAGTTATAGCCATGACAACTGATGGCTATGAAATATTATTTTGCTTGCACAGTCCACACAAACAAGTTGTTACACATTAAAATATTCCAGAACAAGTTGCTCCACACAAATCACAAAGCCAGAGAAATACTGCCAAAATGTCAGGCTGATGACTGCCAGTATCAGTGTAATAATAAACCACGAAATAAAGTAATAAACTTATTAAAACAGCATTTTTCTCATCTCAAGTGTCCATATAATTTATTTATTTTATTTATTTTTTATTTAACATTTGTTGACCGGGAATGTCCGATAATCTAAACAGGTTTCATAACTTGTAAATAATCTATACAACAAAATAATAGATTATCAGGAAACATTAAGTAATTTATTCTCAATTGTAATAAACATAACAAAATTTGAAATTTATATACATAGGAAGGTGTTGGATTTAAGTTCATCATATATACACATATACTTTTGTTATTATATATAAAAATATATATAAAAATTTTTTGTTTTATGTTAAATTTTTAAACTTGGTTTTTGGATTAAATGAAGTGATAGAGTGTTAGAGTGAATCAATTGTATAAATTTGAATTGTTTAATGAAGCAATTAGTGAAATATGAATAATATATATCTATATGATATTTGTGTGAAGAAGTGCGAGATTGTCTGCATGAAAGCTTTTTTATATTAAGTTAAGTAATTTTGTGTTAATTTATCTCACAGCATTTTTCTCATCTCAAGTGTCCATATAAATCACAAAGCCAGAAATATTGCCAACATCTAGATGATCACTGCCAGCAATATTGTAAAAATATTAATAATGCTTATCTCACTGAGCCATTCCTCTCACCTCAACTATTCACACAAATCACGGAGCCAGAAATATTGCCAAAAATATCTGGTTGACCACTCTTTCAGCTTAAAAACAGTAAAAACACTTAACTCACTGCACCATTCCTTTCATCAATGTGTCTGACTTCGCAGATATTGTCAAGTCAAGTGGAGCACCTCCCCCCGAGGCACACACTGTGTTGTGGCCACATTTTCTTTCGGCTAGGGTGTCTTATTTATTTCGAGAAGAGAAACATTGCACTAAAAATGAAGAAATGAATGAAGAATGAGAGCACCTAAAAGTACGGCACCCTAGGCAGTTCCCTAATTTGCCCCTGCATGAGGCTGGCCCTGACCATACTAAGCATTCCTCCATCTACTTTACTCTGGTTACAGAAGGATCTTAGTAATTGGTAGCAGCAAGTACACCATCACTCCATCTTTTCCCATTTGTGTATTACTCTCTGGTCTACTGCAAGGCTCAGTAAGATTCATGGGTATATACTAGACTAACAACCACTAGTGTCCTTATAAATCTAGCCTTGCAACCCAAACGCAGCCCACAAATTTGATTTGCATAGGGGTGATTTACTGACTGCCACTTCCCATCAGAGACATAGGTGCCATACCAGGGATTTATTTATTTACTTATTTGACATTTGTTGACCAGGTTAGTCCAACTGGGCAGCAGCCCTTTTTCAGCAGAGGCCCAAGGAGAAAAGATCCAAATAGTACAAGTAACAAAATTAATCATATGGCAGAGTTATTACAATAAGAAAATCATTTTAGAAATGGACGATAAATTGAATGTAATAAGAGTACAGAGTTACATAAAATAGCAAGAAGACTATTAAAAATATTGACAAGTTTACAACACAGAAAGAACAAATACATTCTAAATTCTGAATATATACAGGAGATAGGCCCTAGGCAAAAGACAACTTACACGACTACAGCTCTGGAAGCTGTAAGAGCTACTGACTATCAGTAGTTTATTTAGAAGCAGATGTAGAAGGGAGACGGGAGAAGAGTTAGAGGAGGGGAGATGGATTAAGTTGGGTCAGTGCATAAGCATATCCATGATATACGGAGAGTATCCTTGAGTGTTGTTTTGAAAGAGTTAGGGCTAGAGATCTGTCTAACACTTATTGGTAGTTTATTCCAAGCCTTTGCCTCTGAGTAGCTGTAAAGGAGTTTGCCAGTGTTTTAATTGGGCACATAAACTTCCAGGAGATTATGTTGGGAGCTATGAAGCTAAGGAGATGAATTTCCAATTACCCATCCATTGGTCCAAGTTGTACTTAAATAGGGTTAGGGGGAAACTTTTCTTAACATGGAAGGGAAGCCTGTTCCAGAGAATAGAAATTCTTTGAGAAATGTATCTGTCTTTCCAGCATGTTGTATTTATGTCACAAGCATAATTTAGGTATTTTGATCTAGCAGTTCTGATGTTGTTTGTTTTGCAGAGGGGTACAATATCAATATTTTAAGGGATACAATACCAATTTCTCTGTTGGTGCAGAGCTGTACAAGTAATGCAGTAACTCCACAATGGTTCTTTGTATCAAGCTTACTAGAATCCTGTGCAATACTCCAAAAACACTGTCAAAGCATATTATGTTTTTCTATAACTGGCTACTGTATACTGAGATTTTTCTGAATACCAGTAAAATTCCTTAAATGATTTCGTTATCAAGTTCAGTAGCAACAGATGTACTATGTGACGTAGCTCACTAAAGGTCATGCCAAGAAAATTTGTAGGCATCCTGATCAACTAAAATTTGATGCGCATGCTAGCGACATACTTTCCTGAGTTCCTTGGTGTACAGGGCATCCTTATAGCTCCAATCAATTTATGACAGTAGTCTCCTCCAAGCTGCCCACATTCTAATCTACCTTCCAAACAGCACATAATCAAAACATATAGCAGCATTTAACAAACAGCCACTATCACATCAAATTATATGTCTAGTACTCATCAGTGCATTGCTCTTAAACCTTCTACATGGCTGGAATTCTGAAACTGTGATTTGCTTAGCTTAAACAAACTTACAGAGTGCTGTATAACACTAAATGCCCATCCTTTGCCAACACTACATCCTGGAATAACTTTCTTCATCCCTACAATTTCCAGACAAAAATATAAGTATTCTAGCAAAATACTCAAATCATCATGGTGACTTAACTGTACTCCTCTTAAGCTTCTCCAGAAGGGAATAAATTTTCAATCTTAGACTTTATTAAAGGTCTAAATTCTATACCTCTCTAAAAAATCTCAATCCAGTGCATCTTTTGCAACTGAAGTATTTTGTGATCTTACATTCAACCTTCTCTCTTCACTACATCAGTTTACAACATCATTCTGAAATCTCTTCAACTATCTATATGCCCTTCCATTACATAATTTGTTCTCCACTTACTTTGCCTCACTAAACATTCCATATGGTCCTAAGCATTTTATACTTTACAGCTATCTTGTTACTTTGCATTTTACTGCCTATACTTGTTTCCTTGCTTATAAATCAAATCATTTTCCATTTGCAATCTTCTCCACGTCTTGCTTCTGCTTGCTTATAATTCTACATTTTCTACTTCAAGTTTTTGTTCTCTTCCTTACTGTCTATACCAACCATACATATTTCTTCATTCCTCAGTCATACCATTTGTTTTACCAGCCCTACTCACTCTTATTTCATTCTACTTTTTATCACCCTTTCCACTACACAAGATCTGAATTCTGATCATATTCTTCACACAGGAACTCTATCTCCTTTCCCCCACGTTCATGCCTTACAAAATGACATCCACCTGTTTATCATTCCCTGCCCTTCTCCACAATTTATTCCCTGCTTATTCACCTTACATTTCCTTGTCTAACCTCATTATTTTTATTCATCCCTTATATTAACTAGCTACCTTTTCTGTATTACATTTTTGCCATTTACCATATCTTTCTGAATGATAATGCATAGTTAATGAATATAGGTTCATAGGATAATACTAGGCTATTGGCTTGGAGGCCCTTATAGGTCTAGCCAAGAATTTTGCCCATGTTCCCACAAAGTCAGCACCTGCTTCCCCTGTCCAGCAGGGACACAGGTGGGATCCCAGGGGTGTATAGGTTCATAGAATGATACTAGGCTATTGGCACATAATATATTATATTCTTAACAGTATTATAGATAAGCACCATTACATTTTATTAATGCTAAAAACAGTAATTTATTTCTCCTGTTCACTTATCATGCCTACAATGAATGGTGTTACAATCTGTTAATCTCACTATTTTGTATTTTGTTATTTTTTTAGTTGTTATGAAGCTTTTCTCAATGGGCTTCCAATGAAAAAGGGGTTTTGCCCAGCTGGACTATACTGGAAGCAATGACTAAATACATTAATGCTGCCCAGATATTTGGACATGAAACTAGACTACGACTCCTTGAGCAATATTTACATATTCTGGAAGAATACAAAACTAAATGACTAAGTTGAAAAACTACCACAAAAAAAAAAAAACAAAAAAAAAAAAACAAAACTACATGGTCGCACTGCAGGCAATGTAATTTGAACGCTTTTGCCTACTTTAATCATATAATTCATCAGAATAGTAACAAATAACACAACACACTATAGTCTCATTAAAATGTGATTATAAAAAACAACCAACCAATAGGATGATTACAATACTGTAACTGGTTCACAGCCTTAAGCTTGAGAACACATTTTATGTTAAAGGCTTCATCTACTCCTGGTATAAAACTCAAATTTAATTTGATCTGGAACATTGTCTTTTTATTCTCAAGCAGGATTTCTAAACCACCACCTCTCCCTGAGTCACAGACTTGTTCAAACACATAAAAAAGGAATTTCTTAAAACTAATTGTAGGTTCAGAACTGAAACGTCTACAATTAGTATTGCAAGTTCTTTCGTGAAGCAAATGATAGATACATTTGTGCTAGTTAAAACTTAGTTGCACTGTTTTATGGCATGGGGCTATTTATATTGGAAAGAGAGAGAATGTTAGCAAGAAGGATTTATGAAAACATGTATGCGATCAAAAACAGTAATGATAATGCTTTATTGTTGACATTCTAAAACTTGTGTGACATTTAAGAAATATTTGTTATTTATAACACCATTTTAATGAGACTATATATTATTTGTGACTATTCTTGTGAAGACAATGATTAAAGTGGACAAAAACACTCAAAACTACATTATCTGCGGTGCAGTCATTTGGTGATGTTTTCGTTTATTTTGGAAGAATGATAACCTGCCAGCCATTATTTCTCCTTATGTCCCTATATTTTACGTAAACAGTGAATTAGTGCTTAATTTAATTCTGCATTTCTCATCAGAACAAGTTCCATCGACATGTCCGTGCTTACAGTATTTCAAAGTGTGGGTCTATTTTCAGAACACAGTGCAACATCTTTACATATTCTTCAGTTGTGTGGAAGGTGACTTTCAGTTTCCTTATCCAGGAACAGAGCAGTTTGTTTTGAAACTGCTTATATAAAATACTTCTCAAAGCAACACAGAATACTGCCATCCACCAGAGGAGTAAAAAGGAGCTGGAAATTCATATTTACTTACCTTTCATACTTGCCAGGATGGTGAATTTGTACTAGATGACACTGCCCATCTGGCAGCACCAACTGACACCAGCCAGTAAGAGCATTCTGTAAATGTTGCTGCCAGTAAGCTTCAGAATTAGGTGTCTCACATGTCTGCAGGCAAAAAGTTAAAAAAACAAAACTATAATTAAAATTAGAAGCCGTTTGTAATTGAGTCTTACAGTAGATACAATTACTTAGCATAAGACAGGTCAGCATTATTTTAATAAAGCTGGTATCATGCTATGAAAATCACAGCACAATTAAAAAAAATAAAAATTAAATCAAATGTTGTTAAAAACTGGAAAGATAAAATTATAAACTATTTATAATCTAGCTTTTGATATCATTTCTTGTCTCAAGACTAACATGCAAAAGACAGATCATTTTTTTAATACAGCTAGTATAATACTAAAAAGTTCACAATATTATTACCAATTAATTAAATAAAAATTGGGAAAACTCAGTTTCAGTGTAGACCTGGACAGCAAGCACCTTCAATATGCATAATAAATTACATGATGCACCTACAGAGACTGAACTATATTAAAAAAATACATAGAAAGCTGAAAACAAAGTAGCTGCTTAAAATTTAATGTAACAAACCTCTGAGCAGTGGGCAACATAAACAAATGATATATCAGACATAAACTTAATGAGAGATATGCACGAAGAGGCCTTCTGCAGTACATAGCTGCTGGGATTTTCTCTAGTGATTATCTGCAGGACAGTACTATTCAGAAATTCCTCCAGCAGTGATGCTCAGGGTTACCTGCACCTTGGCCAGCATATGTCATGGTATCACAAACTAGGAGGGTAGTAATGTGGCTCTGCACTTCACAGTTTGACCATTCAGAACTGGACAAGCATGATATGAGCAGTGAGAGAAGGAGAAAAGGACTGAGAAGTGTGGGGATTAAGGGAACGCTTCTAGTCTAGTAAGTGATACCACAACACTTACCAACAAGGTGTCAGCAACCTGCAGCATATGCAAGAGATTTCAAAAAGTGTGCTGAACTGGGGACATAAGAGCAAATCAAAGTAGTAGAAGGCTTTCATAGTCCGATGATTTGATTCACAGCTCTCTTATTTTTTTTTCTTTGCTACCCAAGTACCTTCTGCCTGGGCTGCCCAAATACTGTTTCAGCATTTACAGGAACACAGATTATTATTTCTGTTTTAAAACAACTTTCACCTCTGATTTTATTTTTAGTGTGTTCATTTTTTCATTATTTTTTTTTTCATTTTCAGAATCTGAAAAATGTGAAATGATACTAAAGTTATACAAACATTTCTTCTTTAGTACATATACTTCTGGGGGGGGGGGGGAGTGGACCAATACTTTATAGCTGACTGCACACCTTACTCCACAATGAGAGGCACTGAATCCAGTCTATGAACCTATGTCATAAGCCACTGACTGAATGGAAACATTTTGTTTTAATACTGAGCAGCCATTAGAAATTATTTATGTAAGCAGATATATTTTCCCATGCTTGATAAGATATTAAATAACCCAACCATATCCTATTGCATATTCAGCAGGGATGATCTTCTTACACTATTCACCCCAATGCAAACAATGACCATGTCATAATTTCTCTTAATCCTTTGTAACCTGCTTGAGATGTGCTTAATTTTGCTCCCACTCAAATATTCACTGTCACAAACTCCTTGCAAAGACCAGTGAGATATGTGTCTGTTTTATGTACAAGGACATCACGAATTACTAGAATATTTTTTGGGTGCTAGGTCAAAATATATGTATACTGGGTTTTTAGTCTTTCTTGTTTCAGTTTTAGCAATAAGTATTTTATTGTAATGGGCTCTCCCCGTAGCAACGTTATACATTTGTGGATGTATAATTTACTGTGGTCAGTCAGAGATCTTTGTAATATGCACAGTGGTGCAGTGGTTTGCGTTGTCGCCTCATAGCAAGGGGATCTCCAGTTTGATTCTCAGCTGGGGTGCTTTCTGTGCAGAGTCCGCATGTCCTCCCTGAGTTCATGAGGGTTTCTTCTGGGTGGTCCTGTTTCCTCCCAGATTCCAAAGATACGTGCCTGTAGTGTTTCTCCCTGGGCTTCTGCTGAAAATGGTGTCTGTCCCAATCGAACTTTCCCAGTAAACTAATGCTAAATAAATATATAAATAATGCTGTGTGTATAAGGTTCTGATTTGCTGAGCCTATAGTTTCTTGGGGTATGGGTGAAGTTTTTGTGGTGTGGCCTTCAAAACATCTGCATTTGCATGGTAAGCATGTTTCTGCTCACATGCTGGGGCTGCTGATAGCTTAGCTTCAGTAATATTATGGATATAATTACATCTCTCAGAGGTATTGAAGGCCATCTAATATGAGTACACTTTTTGTCAGTATGAGACAATTCTTACACTGCCGGAGATAATCAAGTCTCTGAAAGTCAGCGCATGTTGTGCATTCATACCTAATTTAAATTAAGATGCTTCATAGGTAAAAAAAATAACTGAAATAAATGTGCAGTGACTAAAGGCTAATAGGTCATAAGCTTAACAATTCAACCTGAAGTCAAAAATCTAATTTTACCTTTTTCAAAAGTCCACAAAAATGCTAAGCTTTGCAAAAAGGTTTTTACTGAAATGTGGTTCTATTTTATCTGCTTACAGCTCCTTTGTATGACAAGGATCTACTTACTAGCTCAAACAACTGCACGCACTCCACATACTTGCTACCAATCATTCAACTTAAACCATAGTCATGACTGGCAAGTTTAAAAAACAAAAGTGTTTCTGCAATACCACTCCACTCCCAGCAAACAAAAAGTCCTCTGTTGTATAAATATACTGTCTCTAAAATTGCAAAAACTCAGAGAAAGTAAATTTACAGAAACAGTCTGTATATTTGAGTGCTTCACACTGGAACATGCAGAGAAGCATTTACCAGTGAGCGAATGAGTCATGGGAACCTGAGCAATAAATAACTGAAAGGTAATCATAGAACAGTAGTAGATGCTAATACTAAATAAACAGAGACTATAAATGTAAGCTAGAAAAGACAGTGAAAGCTCTAAGTATTGCAGTGTACAGATAGGTGGAAATATAAGAATGGGAGGATAAAGGAAAAGTCAGATTAAAGGAAGGACTTGCACAATATGATCTTGTACCAATCAACAGAGATAGTAAGATAAAGGTGGTAGCTTTTGAAATTAAATTTATGCAAGAGACAGATAACTCAAGAACAAATACACTTAAGAAGAAAACAGGGAAAGCACAGGTGAAGTGGGGAAAATCAGAAGTACTCAGAGAAGTAATCATTTCTAGTAGCTTTCTCAATAAAACACTGAACTGTTTTTGGTTGCTTGAAAAGGGCTAGTTCCTTCTGCTCGCACAGTTCACTTAATCCCGTTGGCCTCACAGAAAGAAGCACACTGTGTGCTTTATGCTCCAAGGTCGAATCTTTTTAAAAACTCCAAGAAAAACAATCTTTAAATTAAAGATACTGCAGTACAACAAAATTAGAAAAGAAAAAAAGTAATGTAAATGTGCAAAAAAAAAGGCTTTTCTGACTGCTCTCTTGTGAAACCCCTGACCTGTTTTTCTTACTTTAAATAAAAAGGTGAGAGACAGATCCTCCCATAGTTCAAGCAGTTAATCACTTGGCCTCACAAATAAACATAACATTTGCTTTTTGCCATAATCCAGAATTTCTAAAACTTAAAGGAAAAATCTTTAAACAAATATTGCTGCAGTAAAGCAAGGGTAAAAAGATAAAACAACATAAATATAAAATTGCAAAAAAAAAAAAAAAATTGAAAAAAATATTCACTCAGCCACGTTTTCTGGCAGCTTACCCAGAAAAATGTTGACCTTTTCTCTAAAATATAAGGCTGGTCTTAAGGTCTTCCCACACTCCAGAAGCAGTTAATTTCTCTGGACTCAAAGAATCCAAGCCCTGCTCTCTCATAGGTTCATAGGAGGTTACTAGGTTAATGGCCCAAGAGTCTTTACAAGCCTAACTATATTTATCCCGAGATGCCCCAATTGTCAGAAGTTAGGTGTGAAAAGTTTGCAGAGGTAAGCGACTTTTGTTTGTGTCTTTTGGCTTTTCCCAGATAGGGGTTGCCACAGTGGAACTCCGGTCCGCTAATGATTGGCAATAGATTTTTAAGTGCTGGCTTGCAGGGCCTAATGCACAGCCTTCAACGAAGGAACGCTCATTCACGCATGTCGCCACACAGAAGACGCTCTAACTGAGAATCGAACGGGCAATGTCTAACTGTGAGGCGACAACGCTACCGCAGCACCACCCAGAGGTAAGAGACTATGGTAATTAAATATCAACTGCCTCTCTCCATGAGGGACATGCACTACCACAGGACTGAATTTACAGTCACACATCCATTAATCTAATTTGCATTTGAAGAGGGTCAGGGAGGGGGGCTCTGCTTCATGTGAATGAAAAGCTTGTCCCATAGAAGGGATAGTATCTGGGGGATGCAGCAATCTCTCTGGCATGATTTGTTCATGTCAGAGGATAGGTTAAGATCCCTGGAGCAAATGACTGTTGTGCAGTTTGATTTACAAATGTGTAGAATTTTCATCAGGGCCAAGTCAGAGACTGCCATGTAAGCTAGGCACAATAGCAGTCTGTAGGAGCCAGAATACAGTGACAGGGCTTTCAGTCTTTCTACGTAGGACTTGTTCTGTGTACCCTGTATTTTCTTGGTGAGAAATCATTGTGGTCGCTTCAGCTGTTGCAGGTGTCTGGTGAGATGCATACAAAAGGGAGCAGTGGACTCATTTATCAGTCTGATGAGCGATGAGTATAATGGAATTATAACATCCTTGGATCTAGATGCAATGTCTTTACTTATGAGGTGCACCATATAGGAGGATTTCCTTACCACTGTATCACATAACACTGGGTCTACACTTGGGGGGGGGGGGGTGTCTAAAATGTAATTAGCAGGGATGTTGGTTTTCCCAAAGGGAATAATAAAGTATTTTTGATGTTAAGCTTCAGTCCATGTCTTTGGCACCAGTCATTTGTCTGTGCTAGCCCTTTCTGCAGTATATTAGCATTGTTGGGGGTCTTGATGATTGCTCATAATTGCAATTGTTAGTGAACTTGGTCAGCCACAGGCCGTCCACATTTGCCTAGACTTCTGAGAAATAAATTCCAAACAGTAAAGGGCCAAGCACAGAACCCTGTGGTACACCACTGGTGACTGGTCTTTTGCTACAGGTGAAATCACCCACTTTGACAGTATATGTCCTGTCAGTGAACCAATTGGCTACCCATCTGGTGATGTAGGGGGATATTCCCAATTGGAAGAGTTTCAGAGTTGTGTCAAATGCCTTGGCTAGGTCAAGGTACGTAGTATCACTGTCTTTCCCTTGTCCAGGGCCTTGATGACTTTCTCAAAGAAGTCAACCACATTTAACAGTCATGATCTACCTTTAATGAATAGAAAAACTGGGTTGGGTCCAGAGTTTGGAGATTACCTATGTTCTTGTTGATAAGGTCCACAATGATTCTTTCCATGGCCTTGCAGATGTGATAGTCAAGCTTTTGGGTCTATAATTCCCGGGGTCGGTTGATGGTCCCCCTTTGTGAACAGGGATTACTGTTGTTGTCCTCCATTCTGCTGGAACATAGCCAGTTTCCAGGCTGCGGTTACACAGGATGTGACGACCCTCCACTGGACCAGTAATCAAGCAGCCTCAGTCCTCACCACTGGCAACAGTGGGGGTCGTTCACTGAGGGGATGACAAATACACACACAGTATTTCCAGATGTAGCTCTATGCATCAAGTCCAGTTTCTCTTAATAGCACACAGAGTCCACAGTCAGTCCAAGGCTGGTTTCTCCCTCTTCCTCCAGATCCACGATAAGACTCTCCACTGGCACAGCTACAGAGTTGAGATCTCAGCTGAGTGACCAAGCTAAAACCTCCAACATCCTCTCTGTCTAACCAGTGCTTCATGTTCATGCCCAAGTAGCTGACACACAATCACTCTTTGAAGTCTGATTTACGCACACACTTGGGAAAGTCTGGTACAGGTTTACTAGCTATGCCCACTTCTGCCCAGACTATAAGGTAGTTGCCACTGCCATGAGTCAACTCCTTATCAGCTACTTTAAGGCCCTTAAAAAAGGATGTCCAATCTTACTGTGTAATATTAATATTAACACAAATGGTAATTTGACCAAGAGCAAGGCTATTAGGAGTGGCCCCCACAGTGTCACCAAATAAATATGCAAGTACTCTAAAAACTTAAATATCTCTACACAGATCAGCCACAATGAATGGTGTAAACATATTTAATAACAGATCATAGGAGATTTCTAGGTTAATGGCTCTGGACCCCTTACAAGCCTAGCCAAGTGTTTATCCCCAGAAAAGAAACCACAATCAGCACCTGTCGCCCCTGTCAGTGAGGGACACAGGTGGAACCCCTGGGACAAATTTGTGAATGCCCATCCACTCATCAAGGGTGCACTTCAAGAGGGTCAGTGACGTACTTTGCTTGACGTGCATAGGGAGTCTATTCCAGGTACTACGCAAGGAGTTAGATTTACGGATATGAAGCATCTCTAGTAGAGCAGGGTCTGAGATTGCCTTGTAGGCGAGACACAGGTCACCTCTGAGCAATCTGTACGATACAGAGTAGAGTGATACTGATTTGAGCCTGTCCACATAGGACAGGTGTTGGAGGCCATGGATTCTCTTTGTAAGGTACTTCTGTGGCCTTTCCAGTTGGTGTAGGTGTTTGGAGAGGTACATACCAGGGGGTTGTACTCAATTATTGGCCTAATGAGAGAGGAGTACAGAGAAGTAATAACCTCCTTTTAAATAATAAAAGAACAAGACAATACTAAATATATATTTCAGTGACATCAGAGTTCAAAACCACAGGAAATATTTAAAACAACATTGCAGGACAGTCTCAAATAAATAAAGAAAATAATATCTAAACTAAGCCTTACTATATTCCTGACTGCATCTAAGAGAATTACTCTACTCTAGTCATACTTACCAATAGAACTAGGCAGACGTGTGGTGAATGGGTCTTTGTTGTTGTTGTTGTTGTTGTTGCCAGGTCCAAGACAGAATGCAGAATGCCCTCTCTCACTAAGAGACTTCTCAAATTAATATCCAAAATATTACTGGTGGGATAGCTTGCAGAATTATATCATTCCTAGTGATCTGGCTTCTAGTTCCCAGGCCAAAAGCCCCATTGCTAGAAGCTGGCAGCATTTAGCATCTACCTGTAAAAATATACAGACAAGGGCTTTTCCTCAAGATCTTTGGCAGATGCTGGAAGTCATAAAATGAGAAGTTATGTACCTACCATAACGTTCCATGTTAGTTGTCTTCTCTCGCCTTCTTTCTTGCTTGATGGGTTCGGAGCCGATCCTCGGCTCCGACTCGGCACTTGCTAAGCTCGAGAGTCACTTTTACCAGCTCGAGGCAGCCCCATATCCCATGATGCAAGGCGGTAAGTACCCAGATCTCGTTTGATGACAAAGGGCAATAGCACCAAGCATAAACACTTCCCAAAGGAAGAAAGAAAAGCCTACAGGATGGAAGAAGGACCAGCTCTGAATGGTCTTCAGCATAATAATTCCTTGTAGAAAAAGGTCTGTCCAGGCCTGGGGGAAGGAGGGAGGGTCGCAAGAAAGAAGGCGAGAAGACAACTAACATGGAACGCGTTATGGTAGGTACATAACTTCTCAATGTTAAGTTGTCAATCTCGCCTTCATTCTTGCTTGATGGGACCGTCCCTAGCACCTCTATCCTGGGTGGCTCAATGGAACAGACTCTTGAGGACTGTAGAGCCAAAACTGGCTCTGTCCCTGGAGGCCAAGTCCAATTTGTAATGGGAAACAAAAGTATGAGGAGTGGCCCAAGTGGCCGCTGCACAAATAGTGTCTAAAGGAAGTCTAGCTTGAAAGGCTGTAGAAGTAGCTAAGCTTCTAGTTGAATGTGCTTTAGGTTTTGAGCACAGCTGTTTTCCCCTGAGCCAATAAATTTCAGAGATGACAGAAGAAAGCCATCTAGATAAGGTCACTTTTGAGACAGGAAGGCCTTTCTTGTTATCAGCATAGGAAACAAAGAGTTGATCGGATTTCCTAAATTGTTTAGTTCTGTCCAAATAATATCTGAGTTGGCGGTGGACATCAAGATAATGTAATTTTTGTTCCGATCTGTTTGAATAGTTTGGAAAAAATACAGGGAGATCAATGGATTGATTCAAATTAGTCTTTGAGACGACATTAGGCAAAAAGGTCGGATTAGTTCTCAATGATACTCTGTCTTTGTGAAAGACCAAATAGGGGGGTCGAACCGATAGAGCATGAAGTTCAGACACCCTCCTGGCCGATGTAATAGCTACTAGGAATAAGGTTTTCCAAGAAAGAAATTTCAGGGAGCAAGAAACAGCTGGCTCGAAGGGGGGAAGAATCAAGGATGTCAGCACTAAATTTAGATCCCATTGAGGAGGAGGATTCCTGACTGGAGGCTTCAGGAGGAAAATTCCTTTCAAGAAGGCTCTACAAAGCCTGTGGGACATAATATTGTGATCTGCGAACCCGACATGAAAGTTCGAGATAGCAGCCAATTGAACTCTAACTGTGGAAGAAGAGGAGCCTGCATGAAAAATCTCCGCTAAGAAATCCAAAACTGCCTGAACTGGGGCAGTGAAGGGATCAATATTCTTGGCTTTAGCCCAATAAGAGAAACGTTTCCATTTGCTTGTATAAATCCTCCTGGTAGAGGATTTTAAAGAAGCTACTAGAATGTCTCTAATGGGGTTAGAGATCAAAGGAAGCCTGGCTAAGGAAGGAAGTGGAGCAACCATGCTGTGAGGTTGAGAGAAGGGATAGACCGGTGCAGCTGACCGGATTGGTGAATCAGAAGATCTGGCACTGGGTCCAGATGCCACGGCTGCACCAAAAGGTGACGATGGAGGAACGGAAACCAAATTTGTCGAGGCCAATAAGGAGCAATGAGAATCATTTTGGCTCTCAAAACGGTTGCTTTCTGGATAACTTGAGGGATCAGGGGAAAAGGAGGAAAGGCATAAAGAAGTCCCTGGGGCCAATCCTGGGTCAGAGCGTCTCTGGGGGGATGGTCTGGCAGAGGGAAGAGAGAGAAGAAGTCTGGGCATTTGCTGTTTTGGGGAGTAGCAAAAAGATCGCAACATGGGCGACCCCATTCCAGAAAAATCTCTTCCACTATAGATTGCTTGAGAGACCACTCGTGAGGCATGAGAATAGCTCTGCTCAATCTGTCCGCTAAAATGTTGGTTTTCCCAGGGATGTGCATTGCTACCAGAAACCGATGAGAGGAGATCGCCCATTGCCAAAGTCTGAGCGCTTCTCGACACAAGGGGTAGGACTTGGTTCCGCCCTGTTTGTTGATATACCAAACTACAGACATGTTGTCTGTGTGGACTGCAATTGTCCCTACAGGAAGAAAGTCGTTGAGGGCTTGCAACGTTAAAAGCACTGCTCTCATCTCTAGGACATTTATGTGCAGGTGGTACTCGAACGGTTGCCACGTCCCATGAACCATCCTGCCCTGATAATGACCCCCCCCACCCGATCAGGGAGGCATCCGTGGTGACAGTGGCTACCGGGATGGGGGTACAAAGTGTCTGCCTTGGTGAATCTGGGGAGAAGTGATCCACCAAGCAAGATGATTTTGCAAATCTGTGTCACCAGAATTTGGTGACGCATTGGAAGTTGTTGGTAAGACCACTGAGTGAACAACATCCACTGAAGAAGGCGCATGTAGAAGCGAGCCAGGGAAGAAGAGTAATGGCCGCAGCCATGAGGCCTAATACCTTTAGAACCATTCTGGCCTGTACTTTCTTGTTGGCTAGAATGATCCTGACATGACTTTGAATGTCTGAAACTCTTTGGTCTGTAAGGGTAGCTGACATCCGAACAGTGTTTAAGTTTAGCCTATGAAAGTAATAGACTGGCAGGGCGATAAGGATGACTTTTCAAGTTGATCGAGATGCCCAAATGAGAACAAAGATTTATTGTGTAATCCCTGGCTTGAACAAGCTGATGCCTGGTGGTGGCTGAAAGGAGCCAGTCGTCGAGATACGGAAACACCTGGAATCCTTGACGTCTCAGGTGAGCCGTGACCACTGCCATGCATTTGGTGAACACTCTGGGGGCTGTAGTGAGACCAAAGGGCAGGGCTCTGAACTGGAAATGACTGGACCCCAGCCGAAGCGGAGAAATCTCCTGGAGCGTCTGTGAATTTTATGTGATAGTACGCATCCTGAAGATCTATTGAGCACATCCAGTTGTCCTTCTGTAAGAAGGGCAGAATTGACTGAAGAGTGACCATTCGAATCTTGTCTTCCTCACAGACTTGTTGAGTCTGCTGAGATCCAATATTGGTCTCCAGTCTCCCGTCTTTTGGGGACCAAAAGAACCTTGAGTAGATTCCGGCTCTGAATGGTCTGTTGTAACTGGCTGAATGGCTCTTTTGCAGTAGTTTTAAGACTTCTAACTCTGCAATTTCCCTTAGACCAGGTGGTACATCTGGAAAGGAATTTGAGGGATAGAAAGGACTTTCCTCGAAAGGAATTTTGTAACCCTCGGATATGATCGACTGTACCCATCTGTCTTGAGTGAGGGAACGCCAGGCTTCTGGGTACAGCGATAGTCTTCCCCCGACTGCCTCCAAGGAGGGACAGCCGGGCAACATCTCAGGGATGCTGAAAGGGCTTGTCAGAGAGAGACTCTCTGTTTCCCTGGTTTTGTGGACCCCTCTGCCTCTAGAGCGCCTGTTGTTGTTACCCCTCTGCCTCTAGGGGTAAACTGACCACGTGAATCCGGCGTGACTCCTTGGGATTTATGGAACCACATTTTGCCACCCTTCTGTCCTTTGGGGTAAGGTCTAGAAGGAGTGGAAAACGGACTCCACGGCAGAAAGAGTTTTGCCGTCCTGCTCACACCTGGTCAATGTTTCCTTCACTTGAGGGCCAAACAAAGCTGACCCATCAAAGGGAGAGTTTGTGAAGGACGCCTTAAAGGGATCTGCAAAATTACATAGCCGCATCCAGGCTTGGCGTCTAAGAGCCACACCTGTACCTGCGGCCCTACTCACTCCATCAGCAGCATATGATATCAGCCGCATGGAGGAGTTTGCAATGGAGTTAAGGGTTCCTAGCTGCGAATCAATTTTTTCCTGAGCCCCTGCAGCTGTAGGATCCTGCACAACTTCACCTAGCTCCTTAAGGATATCCCTTTGGAGTCTGGTGAAGTGACATAGGTAGTTCAGCGAATGCATAGCAAAGGTCGCTGAAGAAAACATCCGCTTACCATATCTATCCATGGTCCTAGAGTCCTTATTAGGAGGATGGACAGGTACGGAAGGATCTGCAAGTTCCTTCTTGGTGGCAGCCGCCACCACCATGGCATCAGCGGGACACCTTTGTGAGGAATTGCTTGTCCGACGGGCAGTAATAAATTTAGAAGGCCTCCTAGGGACTGGCTCTACAGAGTCAGGAGCAGCCCGCCTTCGAGCAATAACCTGCATAAGGGGTCGAAGGCGGAGACACCCAGGAGGTGGAGGGCCGAGATCCAAACGCCTCCAGGTATACTGACTCATCCTCAGAGGGATTATTGGTGGGCCAGTTTCCCTCTGTCTAAGGAGTTCTAGGATGTCTGAAAATGAGACATCCTCAGAGGGGATCTTGGGGATCCTTCTGACTCATCAAAGTCAGTATCTGAAGTGATAGACTCGGGAGTCTACGTGTTTCCTCTTACAGGTCCTCTTCCGCGGAGGATCTCCCGACAAATCAGGAGAATCCTCAGAAGAGGGGATATTCCCAGTGGGGAAACCTGAGGCGGAGGATCTCTGGGTCCTGGAGCAAGAGAAGTGGCAGAGATGTCAACAGGCACCATAGAGGGAGGAGCTAAGGGAACAGACTGCTGGCTGAGACCAGTGGCCAACACACTCTTCATCACCTCAAGGCTCCTCCCAGGGAGGCCGAGAGAACCCGCTCCAAGAACTAGGAACTCCAGGACCCACCGAAAAGGAAGGCTCCGAGGCAGATGTCGGAGCCGAGCTCACCAAGGCCGAGGCTCCAAGGGGAAGAGCGGGTCGGACAAGGGTCCGATGCCACTCACCCCTCGGAGGAGACCAGGAAGCCCGCCACCGAATCCCTCTAAGGAAGGTCTCAAGAGGAGATAAGAGTAGAGGCTGAAGGAGCAGAAGGGGTATCTGTCCCTCAGCCGTAGCAGAAACCATTCCGAAGACTCCAACTCCAAACTCTGGGGTAGAGTCGAAGGAGGAACTGCAATGGGTGTGGACTAATAGTCGCCTGCTGAGACTGACTATGTAGCATTTGGGCCAGTGCCTGTGACTTTAGTAATCTACTGACCACTCTCTCCAAATCATGGTCAGAAAGCCTGGATGACCTTGAAGATCGGCCCCGATGGCTCCGTTCGAGAGAGGCGGCCGAGCCGAAGTATCGGCTCCAAGGAAGGGGACCTAGACCTCTTCCTCGAAGGAACCATCGGAGCCGATGAAACCACAGAAACTGTCGGAGCCGACAACTTATCGGCACCGACAGATAGCTTCGATGCATCGGCTCCAGCCGGAGCCGATACGGCCATAAAAGTAAGGGTGTCGGAGCCGATCGGAGCCGACACCGATGCCTGGGCCACATGGTGGTCGGAACCGATCGGAGCCGACACCGAAGTGGTCGAACCAGAATCGGCACCGAAGGTTTGGGTAACCCAGAATTGGCTCCAGCCGGAGCCGATCTCGACTCTGAATGAGTCGGAGCCAAGGCCACAGGCTTGGACACAGAAGCCTGGGCCTTGGAAGACTTAGAAGTCTTAGATGGGGCCGACTTAGCCGGAGAGCCCTCCGGCTTAAGAAGGCCCCTCAAAATCAATTTATTTCTTTCCTGCAGGACTCTCTGGCTAAAAGAATGACATATAGCACAGGAGTCCTGCAGGTGAAGAGGCCCCAGGCAGTAAAGGCAAGAAGTGTGACCGTCTGTCAGAGACATCTTCTGACAGCACGAGTCACACTTCTTAAAGCCTGAGACCCTTTCCTTAGACATGGTGAAAAAACACACACATACCAGTCCAAGAAATTAAATTAAATTAAATATACCAAAAGGTATCAATAACAGACACACACACACACCCTAACAAGGGGGGGATGGGATGTTATAAGTCTGACTAAAAGTTATAAGGAGACAGGGAAAATTTCTGTCAGAAAGGGACTAAAACTATGTTAAAACTAATAAAATTAAGGTTTTTTGAAGAAAGGGGCTAAAATAGTAATGTAAAAATTCACTTACCAGGAGCTGGTAAAAGGAGGACCTCATCAGCGAAGCGGCAAACGAGATCTGGGTACTTACTGCCTTGCATCATGGGATATGGGGCTGCCTCGAGCTGGTAAAAGTGACTCTCGAGCTTAGCAAGTGCCGAGTCGGAGCCGAGGATCGGCTCCAAACCCATCAAGCAAGAATGAAGGTGAGATTGACAACTTAACATCAATTGTATTCCTTCATGATTCAAAAGTAGCGATTAGTTCACTCCAAGGACAATACAGAAACATCCTAACACAGACTCTGTCTAGCTGCATTGAAAACTTGAGAAGTAGCCTCTTTGCTGTGTCCTATAAAGTAATTTAATTGCGGATATATTTCTAAAGTTTACTAGACTGAGGCTAACCTCTTGTATCCCAGTTTCCACTGTTAAAATATATACATTTAAACAGTTACAATAGTGCATGTACACTTCTGTTCTCTTCCAGTAGGGCACATTTTGGATACATTTTAAATGGACCACTTTTACAAATACCTTTTCAACACAAATATCTGTACAGATTAGTTTGATATACACATGGCATATGCTTCTAATACATTTGTACCACAAGCATCTTGTATAAATCATTTTGATATTCACCAGTGGCATAATTATTTACAAAATTCCAGCTGGCTGTGCTGCCAGTATCTCCCTTTGTTTAAAAGGCAACCTGGGATGTTGTCTGTTCCCATTCATGCTGTGTTTTTTGCCTTGAGGAGTGCAGAGATGAGCTTCTCTCTTGAGCTAATAGGCTGAAAAATGGTGGCAGATATACTTTGGAGGATTTCCGGTGGGGACAGGGGGTGAAGTCTGCCCAAATCAGCTAGAAGACTGGCTATTACCTCCGGCTGAGTATAGGTGGTGCCATCCACAACCAGTTCATTGTATAGCTGGGTATTCCCCTTTAGATTTCGGACATAGTTAAAGAATGCCTTGTGATTATCCTTAGCTAAGAAGGCTATTTTTGCTTTGTAATTATCTTTGGAGGACTTGACAAGATCTCTAGATTATTCAGGCTAGACATGGCTTTCTTCTCTGCTGAGCCAGCTCCCTCTTGTTTTTGGAAATGAGTTTCTTTCTTTGTTTGCACAGCCTGTTTATTCTAGGCGTCCACCAGAGTGGATTGTTTTTTTTTCGGCAAGAGCTGGTTTTAATCTGGTCAGGTACAGACAATTCGATACAACTGCTTAAGTGGTTATACAGGGCATTGGTGTACACCCCTGTATAGGAGTTCATGTTATTTGTGTTCAAGGGGGCTTTGAAACTTCTTATACCATCATTTAGTTGGAGGTAATTTGTCTTAGAAAAATTCTTATAACTACATTAAATGAGACTATTTTATGGTCTGATCTTACCAGGGAGACTATCGCACATGGGGGTGGGATGGTGAAAGGATGCAATGCAATGCTATGTTCTCCCATGTTAGTGAGTACTATTGTCCAGGGCATTTGAGCCTCTAGTGGGTGTGCTGACTAGCTGTTCTAGAACATTTCATTAACAAAGTCCAACAACCACTGAGCCAGCATGTTTGTGGTCATGTAAGTTTCCCAGTCGATAGTAGGATAATTAAAATCACCCAAGAGCAAGGTATTGGGCTGTATGGCAAAGTGACTCCAGTAAGTCCAGGTATGCAGTATGCTTTTCCTGGTTCATAGTGGGGGGCCTATAGATAGCTATGATGTGGTAGGGGATTTTTCCTATGGTTAACTGGATATGTAGTAGCTCAAGACAGTTCTACTATCTGACCAGTCTCGAGGTGTACTTATCCCTAATGAAGATGGATACACCTCCTCCTTTGGTTCTTTCATGCTCAGTTTGTGGTCTGAATGTATGGAAGGCATTGTAGTCCTGCATGGCCAGGGTGCTTTCCACAGCTTTGAACCAGTTCTTGGTGACTGCACAGACGTCAGCATCTTCCAAGATGAGGAGTAATCCAGTTTTATTAAGCATCAGAGTTAAACAGATGAAATAAATAAAGCAGGGATCAAAGCAACAAATAAACAAGTGTGAATTCAATCATACATTCTTGAAATAGTAACGTTATAAAATAAAATATGCATTCACAACATCAAAAAATAATATAAACGAGAATATTAATTCAACAACCCCATCCTTTTTGTCTTAAGGGAGTGCAGTTTCTTGTTTAGACTCCTAGCATTAAGCAGTAGTACCTTCAGTTTATCTAGAGAATATTTTGTTACACCAGGAGGTTTCTTAGTTTAGACACTGCCTAAACAGGCACAATGAGGGTGGCTAATGCCTTTGCCAGTAGCTGAAAACCTAGAGGAGACAGGTGTAGACCATCTCTGGCAAAGCAGTGTGGCCTGTCGACTATGTCTTCCCAGGGTGAAAGATATTGGATCCCCTTGGACTGAAACCAGAAGCTAAGCTAATTGTTAAAGTCAATCATTTTTGTTTGTATTGCACATTTATCCTTGGAGAAGGTAGAATGCTGCTTAAGACTAGTCTTATACCTGCCTGTGACATATAATCTGAGAGCTCAGTCATGTCTCTCTTCATATAGTCCAGAGAGGTATGTCTCAAGTCATTCACCCCACATGAACTATGACGGAGTCATACTGGTATTTGTGGTTGAGTGACTTGACAGATCCTGGCACCTGATAGGCAGATAACTGTAAGCTGCTCCTTATCCAGCCTGGTGAGGGGAACATCTGTGTGTCTCATTATGGAGTGTCCTATGATCCTATGACTAGTACATTGGGTTTTGTGATGTTACACCTTAATGGAGTATTTGCTGAAACACTGGTGTGTGTTATTTTGTGTTATGATTGTTTTTTGCATTGTTGTGTCTAAGTGGTTTCTGAAGGCACCATTTGAGAGGCCTCTGGTCTTTTGGTAAGTTACTAGTGAGTACCTCTGCATATGTGGGGTAATGTGTTGTGTCCTTATTTAGTGTGGGAAGTGGTATCTGTGCACTGACAACCTGTTTGGCATTTGATTTGTCTGTATGTAAGTGTAGTGATTCCAATTTCATAGTGTAACTACTTCTCTCACATAAAGTATTTGTTTGGTTCAGGAGTAAGTGGTTGCCAGTATACATGAGACAATTGCGACATTGCATCAGGATGCCCATGTCCCTCAGGCTAGTCAGAGAAATGATGAGAAAATGCCCATCCATGATAGCAAGTTCTTACTGTATGTTTTAGTAGGGAAGGGGATGAGTTAATTTGCCAGTACTGCACTTGTAGCTCACAGACTACTATAGGGACCTATACTTTGTGTTGACTAAGGTTGACCAATAAGACAGTGTGTAACCGAGTTGCTCCTAACACAGCAGAAAGGCTTGGAAGGGTTTGACTGACAGTTGCTAAGGGAAAAGAAATGATCCTCAAGGCCTTTGGGTCTATACAGGGCACTGCCAACTGCTGCTGTGAGTCGCGCAGCATCACACAAATGCAAGGCTTAAATATGAGCAAAGAAGAGCAAGTTTTAAGCTAACCACCAATCACGAAAGTACACAATAACAGTACAGAAAAAGTAGAATGGCTGGTTTGGAGCCCAAGTGTAACAAGACCACACAAATAAGCTACAGCAGTCCCAGAACTATCAGATACAATGTAGCACAATGCAATTAACTACTTAAAGCAGCAGTAGACAGTACAGTATTTTTTATATAAAGTGCAGAAAAAAAACTGCAAATAACTTAAGAAACTGTTAAAACACAGTCACAATTTACAAGAGAAGTGCAACAAACTTAAATTTGCATTAATTGTAACTAAATAATCTAGTTTTTCCTTTACCTTAACTAATTGTTAATTATTTGTCCATGCACATGATTTTGTTGAATTTTCATACGATAATATTCTGTATTATGTTAATTGTGTTACTTGTTCATTATGTTAGCTTTGTTACTTGTTCATGTTTTTTGTGGAGTTTTTTCCCCGGGCCCCACTGAAAATGGGTTGTTACTGGCCCAGTAGGCTACCCCGGTAAACAAATGCTAATTAATCAATAAATAAATAAAGAGACAAAATACTTATTTTTGTCTTTTCAGTAGTGGATTGCTTCAGGTCAAAGCACACCCTAAGTACTCTCTAGTGAAGTTGCCAGACGACAAACACCTTTGAGTAACTATGCCAAAGTCCACACAAACATGAGGCTTAAATACGAGCATGGAGGCACAAGTTTTAAACTAACTACCAACACACTAAGCCTTCCACCAGCAATACCCAACTCAGACAGGTTAGATTAGCACACTTCTGCTACAAGAGTGCAGAAATAATCTTCTTAATGTAGATTGGCTGGTTTGGAGCCCAAGTGTAACAAGACCACACAAACAAGCTACACGGCCCTAGAACTATCAGATTCAATGTAATACAGTGCAATTAACTACTTAAAGTGGCAGTACAGAGTACAGCATTTTATATATATATATATATATATATATATATATATATATATATATATACATATATATATATATATATATATATATATATATATATATATATATATATATATATAAAGTGCCAAAAAAAAAAAAAAGAAAACAGCAAATAACTTAAGAAACTGCTAAAATAGTCACAATTTACACGAGAAGTGCAACAAAATACTTATGTTTTTCCTTTTCAGCAATAGATTGCTCCAGGTGAAAGCAGACCCTCAGCACTCGCTAATAAAGTTACCAAATGACGAGCAGCTCTGAGTAACTATCCCCATAACTTAACTCCTGAAACTCCAAGCAAAGCCCTTTAAACTAAAGTAACACTGCAGTAAAACAAGAGTAAAATACATCTACAAACTATAAAAAAAATACAGCCATTTCTAGAAGCCCTCTCATGAAATTATTTAAAAATTATAATAAAAAACAAACTTTAAACTAAAAGAACAGCACATCAATACAAGAGTTGGTAATGCAAATATAAAAATTAAAAAAACAACAAAAAAAAATGAGAAGCACTCATACCATCTTTTCTGACAGTTTTCTTAAGAAAACCTTGCCTGTTTTCCTTAACTTAAACAACAAGTACAGTTCCCAGTTCCTTTAGAAACAGTTAAATTTTTCTGGTCTCACAGAAGGAAAAGGTTTGCTCTCAGAGCAAATGAAGAACTTTTAAATTTCCAAGAAAGGAACTAAAATAATACTGTAGTAAACAAAGAGTTAAACATTTAAGTATACACGCCAAAAAAACAATACTACAGATTAACATAAATTTATCATGTCTACTAGAACTGTAATCTGTTGCATCTCTAAATACGCTAGCTCCAATACTTCCTAATCTTGGGATAAGTGGAAAACTTTTATATTTCAAAAGTTTTGTGATTTCAAATTAATAGCATTGTTCTAACAATAACTAAAATGGGTTCACTGATTTATGGCTAACTATTCCTATTCCAAACAAAGCTGAGTTGATAAAATCCACACATCCCTAAGAATACCATTCTGGCAGCAGCTTTGACCTGCTTTTATAATAAAAACCTGAGCTCCCACTTTCTCCTTTGCTTGTAGAAAAAAAAAAAGAAGTGATGTACTCACTGTAACATTCCATCTGAGTTGTTGCTTTTCATTTGTCTTCAACTGTGGGACACGGATCCAGTATGGATCTGATTCGGTCGCATTTTCCAGCATCTGATCTGAGCTCCAAGCTCCTCCCCTACCCATAATGCCCATCTCCCTCCCCCCTCAGATTGAGTTTGTTGCCAGCCATAGCATCCCATCCTGATTCAAGGCCCTACCCCTTGCCCAAAAATACCCAAAGAGCACCATAGGAAAGCACAAGTTATGCCAAAGTAAAGGCTATGTCTATTCCAGCCAGTCAACCAGACAGCCCACATAAAGCAGGGGGAAGGAGGGAGGAGTTGAAGACAAATGAAAAGCAACAACTCAGACGGAACGGTATGGTGAGTACATAACTTCTTTATCTGAAGTTGTTGTTTTCATTTGCTCTTCAACCTGTGGGACAGAGTCCCCAGCTACCAAACTCCTGGGAGGCCCCTCATGGAAGGTTTTTCCAGAGCATGGCAGAGCCAAAGGATGTCCAGCTTCAGGATAGACGATTCAACTTGTAGTGGGAGATGAAAGTATGCAAAGATGCCCATGTAGCCACAGAGCAAATGTCATCCAAAGAAACTCTAGACCAAAAGGCAGTTGAAGAAGCCATAGACCTAGTAGAATGTGCCTTGACTTGACCTGGTGGAGATAATCCTTTGGCTGAATATGCCATAACTATGCAATGAGAGATCCAACGAGCAATGGTGAACTTTGATAACGGTTTCCCTTAAAAGTGCCTTAGAGTAGGAAACAGAGTTGGTCAGACTTGCAAAAGGCCTTTATTCTGTGCAAGTAAAAACGTAATTGCCTATGAATGTCCAAACAGGTGCAATTTATACTCTCCCTTATTTTGAAAATTCAGAAAGAACACGGGGAGAATGATTACTGATTAATATTTGATTCTGAAGCCACTTTTGGACGGAAAGAAGGATTAGTGCGCAAGGATGCCCTGTCCCTATGGAAGACCATATAAGGAGGCTTAACCGGTAAGACTTGGAGCTCCAGCACTCTCTTGTCTGAAGCAATGGCAATCAGGAAGGCGGTCTTCCAAGACAAAAACTGCAGATCCACTAAAGCTGCGGGTTCAAAGGGGGAAGAAATTAAGGCTTGAAGGCCCACAGTAAGATCCCAAGGCAGTGTTGGGTCCTTGACTGGAGGCCTAAGTAGAAAGTACCTTTCAAAAAGGCTTTACAAAGCTTAGACAAAGCCAGAGAAGCAGCATTATCTCCTACATGGAAGTTAGCTATAGCTGCAAGTTGAAATTTTAACCATAGAAAAGTTGGCACCCTGTTGAAAAATACCTGCCAGAAACTCTAAGTTAGCAGTAAAGGGATCCAAGTCACATTGAGATGCCCAAATTGAAAAATGTTTCCACTTATTAGACTAAACCTTCCTAGTGGAAGATTTATGAGCCACTACCAATACCTTCTTAACCGGAGAAGATAGCCTGGGAGTCCTAACTGTCATGGAAACTGGAGCAGCCAAAGTGGGTAAACTTCAGACTGGCCAGATCTGGGAGTGGAATCCCTGAGGGGAACTAGATCCAACGTGCAGTGAGGAAACGTTACATGAGACCAAAGAGAAGGGAACCATACTTTGGGAGGCCAAAATGGGGCAATGAGGATGACTGAGCTCCCCAGCTGTTGAGCTTTCTGAAGGAGCTTTGGAATCAGGAGAAGTGGTGGATAAGCATACAGAAGACCGGAGGGCCAAGCATGAGCCAGAGCATCTCTGGGGACCTCCCCTGGTGGGGGATTCAGAGCAAAAACCTGCTGCACTTTGCGCTGGACGGAGAGGCAAAGAGATTGCAGCAAGGCTGACCCCACTTTAGAAAGATCTGTTTTGCTACTGAAGGATTCAGAGACCACTTGTAAGGCATCAGGATAGACGTGCTGAGCATGTCCTCTAGAATGTTGGACCTCTCTGGAATGTGTGTTGCCACCAGAAAAATGACTGGTGAAGATCGCCCACTCCCACACTCTCATGGCTTCCTGACAATGGGGATAAGACCTCATTCCTACCTGTTTGTTGATGTACCAAACTACAAACATATTGTCTGTCTGGATGGCAATTGTCCCTAGGGGAAGATGGGCATGAAGAGCTTGCAACGCCAATAGCACCACCCTCATATCCAGGACGCTGATATGCAACAGGGTCTCCACGGAAGACCACGTGCCTTGGACTGTCCTTCCCAAACAATGCCCCCCAACCTGAGTAGGGAGGTGTCCGTGGTCACCATGGTCAGTGGGGTAGGAAAAATAATTAGGTGACCCCGATGAAGGTCCAGGGATTGACTCCACCAGAGAAGAGAATCCCTGCAAGCTTGTGACAAGTGAATGGGATGGGATAACAATAGATCTAGTAATGACCACTGGACCGCTAGAGACCATTGGAGCACTCTCATGTGCAACCGAGCAGTGAGAACAAGGGTAATCATGGCTGCCATGAACCCCAATGCCCATAGGACAGATTCCACTGGGGGAAATTGAGCTTGAAGAATGCACAAGACATGATGCTTGAGGGACTGAAGTCTGTTTGGAGTTAGAAAAATCTTGGTCTGAATGGTGTCTAACCGAGCTCCCCTAAAATCCAGAACTTGAACCGGGTTCAACAGGTACTTCATGAGATTTATGGTGATGTTCAACTGTTGGGCTGTCTTGAGTGGGAAATCCCTGACTTGGCAGAGTCGATGCCTGCAGGGAGCGGAAAGGAGCCAATCATCCAGGTAGGGAAAGACCTGGAAACCCTGCAGCCACAGGTGAGCTGCTACCACCGCCATCACTTTGGTGAACACCCTGGGGGCTGTGGTGAGACCAAAGAGTAGAGCTCTGAACCGATAATGATTGGACCCCAGCCGGAAGCAGAGGAATTTCCAAGAGCGTCTGCCATTTTGATGTGATAGTACGCATCCTATCGTTCTCCTGCAGGAAGGGCAGGATAGATTGGAGTGTGAGCATCCAGAATTTCATCTTGGCAACTGACAGATTTAGGGTTGAAAGATCCAGGATTTGTTTTAAGTTTCCTGTTTTCTGTAGCACTAAAAAGAACCTGGAATAGATGCCTAATCCAGACTGGTCTGGGGGGACGGACTGGATGACTCACTTTTCACGCAACTTGGAAATTTCCACTGCTGCATCCTGCCTTTGCATGGGTGGAACATCCGGGAGGTTTTTGGGAGGGAGTGGCATTTGAGTGAAGGGAAATGAATATCCTCTGGATATGATTTTCAACATCCAATGATCATTTGTGATAGACTCCCAGGCTGTTGGGTGTAGTTTGAGTCGACCCCCAACTGCCTCCAGAAACAAGCAGCTGGACAACCCTTCAGGGCACCCGTGCAGGCCTGTCCAAGAAAGAACCCTGAGATCCTTGGTTCCTCGGACCTCCTCTGCCATGAAGGTGGCATCTGTCAAATCCCCCTCTGCTTTTGGGGGAAGGCGAGTCCTAAGCATCTTGCGAATAACTCTGGGACTTCTGGAAGCACATCTTCTGCACCCCTTGCTGATTCCTGGAAAAAGTTAATTGCGGGGTTGAGGACCAATGTGTCGCTTACTGTCTTTCCAAAGAGTGTGGAATCATCATACAGGGCATTCATAAAAGACATCTTAAAGGGCTCTGAAAAGGCACAAAGGTGGAGTAAGGCATGACACCTGAGGGGAACACCTGCCCCGGTTGCTCTAGCAGTGCCTTCGGTAGCGTGCGATAAGAGCTGCATAGAGGTGTTGGAGATGGAGATCCAGGTGGAAAAAACTTCTTTTTCCTCCACCGACATGGACCCTGGGGCAGACTCAACAACCTCATTGACTATGGTCTCGTTGAAGCCTGATCACATGTGCCATGTAGTTCACTGCACATACAGAGAACGTTGCTGAAGCGTATACCCACTTCCCAAAATCGTCCATGGTCCTAGACTCTCGGTCCGGTGGATGGACCATGGAAACTCTCCTGAGTGAGCTTCTTCTTGGTGGCTGCCACCACCATGGCATCGACTGGGGATCCCTTTGACTAGTGCAGTTTGTCTGATAGGGCACTGAGGATTTTATCAGGGCATTTGGGGATAAGTTCCACCGTGTCGGACTCCTTCCCTGCCAGAGATGTAATGAGATCCACCAGGGGAAACGTGGGAGGGGACACCGCCTCCAGGAACACTGACTTGTCATGGTTGGGTTTTTGGGCAGACCACTCCCCCCCCATTGGCAAAGCTCTGGTGGGAGTTTAAGTGTCTCCTTTTACACGTGTGTTACCTAGGAGCCTCCTCAGGGGGGATCTCTGGGGGTGACTCAAAAGCTTCAGGCTGTTCCCATGGGGGAACTCCCTTTGGTGGAGAGAAGACAGGCTGTCCCTGAGGGGGCAGCATGGTGGAATCTAGACTGGACAAAGAGGGAACCAGGACGGACTCCGAGGATAAAAGCCTCAAGGGTCTCAATGGAACCGAGAGGACCCTCTCCACCATGTTGAAGCCAGAAGGAGAACGAACCCCTGGGGCTGGGACCATGACTGGGTTCATAATCCTCTGAGTCAACGGGGGAGCTGGAGCCAAACCTCCAGGTGCCTAGACTCCAAGTGGACAGCCCAGCTTAGAAAAACTTGGAGCCGACACCACCCCTTCGGATCTGTCTCTGAGGCTATGGCTCTGAGAGCCAGACGGCTCCAAGCTGGTTGGAGCCAACATGCTCAGGGCAATGGTCAGCATCGAGGTACCAGGTAATATCGGTGTCAACCCCTCGACACTGAGGGGCCTCAGACCAAAGGACTCCGAAGCCAGGGTTCAAATCAGAGAAGGAGCAATTGGCAAAAAAACAGACTGCATGCCCCCCAGCCCCAGAAGGGGAGGGGGCAGGCAAGACTCCCATCTGAATCAGAGTGTGGATAAATCTCCGTATCATCCTGTCCAGCTTGGTTGCTGGTGGACTTTGCAGAGGAGGCCACAGACACTGGCCTAGAGAGGCACTGGGGAGAGGCCGGCACTGGGGAATGGCCCAAGAAACCTCCGGTTCCAGGCAGAAGCAAGGAGAACGGAGCCGAGGGGACCCTGAGCTGGTAGCCAGGCGAGATTTTGCTGGGGGCTCAGTCGAGGAAGCGCTGTCAGGGGACCGCTTCCTAGGCTGAGCCCGGTCTCAGTGTTTACACTTCTCCCCATCTCCGGTCCTCTTAGCGAGAGGCTGAGTCCCACAGGCTTTGTTTTAAGTTTCCTGTTTTCTGTAGCACTAAAAAGAACCTGGAATAGATGCCTAATCCAGACTGGTCTGGGGGGACGGACTGGATGACTCACTTTTCACGCAACTTGGAAATTTCCACTGCTGCATCCTGCCTTTGCATGGGTGGAACATCCGGGAGGTTTTTGGGAGGGAGTGGCATTTGAGTGAAGGGAAATGAATATCCTCTGGATATGATTTTCAACATCCAATGATCATTTGTGATAGACTCCCAGGCTGTTGGGTGTAGTTTGAGTCGACCCCCAACTGCCTCCAGAAACAAGCAGCTGGACAACCCTTCAGGGCACCTGTGCAGGCCTGTCCAAGAAAGAACCCTGAGATCCTTGGTTCCTCGGACCTCCTCTGCCATGAAGGTGGCATCTGTCAAATCCCCCTCTGCTTTTGGGGGAAGGCGAGTCCTAAGCATCTTGCGAATAACTCTGGGACTTCTGGAAGCACATCTTCTGCACCCCTTGCTGATTCCTGGAAAAAGTTAATTGCGGGGTTGAGGACCAATGTGTCGCTTACTGTCTTTCCAAAGAGTGTGGAATCATCATACAGGGCATTCATAAAAGACATCTTAAAGGGCTCTGAAAAGGCACAAAGGTGGAGTAAGGCATGACACCTGAGGGGAACACCTGCCCCGGTTGCTCTAGCAGTGCCTTCGGTAGCGTGCGATAAGAGCTGCATAGAGGTGTTGGAGATGGAGATCCAGGTGGAAAAAACTTCTTTTTCCTCCACCGACATGGACCCTGGGGCAGACTCAACAACCTCATTGACTATGGTCTCGTTGAAGCCTGATCACATGTGCCATGTAGTTCACTGCACATACAGAGAACGTTGCTGAAGCATATACCCACTTCCCAAAATCGTCCATGGTCCTAGACTCTCGGTCCGGTGGATGGACCATGGAAACTCTCCTGAGTGAGCTTCTTCTTGGTGGCTGCCACCACCATGGCATCGACTGGGGATCCCTTTGACTAGTGCAGTTTGTCTGATAGGGCACTGAGGATTTTATCAGGGCATTTGGGGATAAGTTCCACTGTGTCGGACTCCTTCCCTGCCAGAGATGTAATGAGATCCACCAGGGGAAACGTGGGAGGGGACACCGCCTCCAGGAACACTGACTTGTCATGGTTGGGTTTTTGGGCAGACCACTCCCCCCCCATTGGCAAAGCTCTGGTGGGAGTTTAAGTGTCTCCTTTTACACGTGTGTTACCTAGGAGCCTCCTCAGGGGGGATCTCTGGGGGAGACTCAAAAGCTTCAGGCTGTTCCCATGGGGGAACTCCCTTTGGTGGAGAGAAGACAGGCTGTCCCTGAGGGGGCAGCAGGGTGGAATCTAGACTGGACAAAGAGGGAACCAGGACGGACTCCGAAAATAAAAGCCTCAAGAGTCTCAATGGAACCGAGAGGACCCTCTCCACCATGTTGAAGCCAGAAGGAGAACGAACCCCTGGGGCTGGGACCATGACTGGGTTCATAATCCTCTGAGTCAACGGGGGAGCTGGAGCCAAACCTCCAGGTGCCTAGACTCCAAGTGGACAGCCCAGCTTAGAAAAACTTGGAGCCGACACCACCCCTTCGGATCTGGTGCAGAGGCTATGGCTCCGAAAGCCAGACGGCTCCAAGCTGGTTGGAGCTGACATACTCAGGGCAATGGTCAGCATCGAGGTACCAGGTAATATCGGTGTCAACCCCTCGACACTGAGGGGCCTCAGACCAAAGGACTCCGAAGCCAGGGTTCAAATCAGAGAAGGAGCAATTGGCAAAAAAACAGACTGCATGCCTCCCAGCCCCAGAAGGGGAGGGGGCAGGCAAGACTCCCATCTGAATCAGAGTGTGGATAAATCTCCGTATCATCCTGTCCAGCTTGGTTGCTGGTGGACTTTGCAGAGGAGGCCACAGACACTGGCCTAGAGAGGCACTGGGGAGAGGCCGGCACTGGGGAATGGCCCAAGAAACCTCCGGTTCCAGGCAGAAGCAAGGAGAACGGAGCCGAGGGGACCCTGAGCTGGTAGCCAGGCGAGATTTTGCTGGGGGCTCAGTCGAGGAAGCGCTGTCAGGGGACCGCTTCCTAGGCTGAGCCCGGTCTCAGTGTTTACACTTCTCCCCATCTCCGGTCCTCTTAGCGAGAGGCTGAGTCCCACAGGCCAAGGAGGAGGAAGAAGCCAGCTGGGGCCTCCGCAGTCAGAGGGGGAAGGAGGCCCTTGAGGATCAGCTTATTCCTCCTGTCAATCAATGTGTGAGGGTTGAACACCATGTAGATCAAACATGAGGAATCCCGGTGTGGGACCCCTAAACAGACCACACACAGAGTGTGGCCATCAGAGGTGGGAAGCTTATGGCCACACTCTGTACACTTCCAGAACCCTGGCTTTAGTGTCTCAGCCACAGTAGAGGAAGAACAGGACCCACAAGCACACTCATACACACACTGAAAGAGAGGGAAAGAGAAAAGAGTGAAAAGAGAATAGTTTAAAAAAATACTAAGGACTGATGCCTGCGTGCAAGGATACAGGAAAGTGGAAGGGCAGAAAAGAATATAGGAAGGATTCAAAAAGATAGAATTAAAACAAGAAGTTATGTACTCACCATAACGTTCGATGTATGTAGTCCATCTCGCCTCACATTCTTACCCATGGGTTCGGAGTCGAATATCGGCTCCGACTCGGCCTATTTACAAGCTCAAAAGTTCTCTGACTGGCTGGGCTAAGACGGTATCCCATAGTACACTGCTTCACATCCCCAGATCTAGTTTGCTGCAAACAACTCAGTTACTGCATACACAACACACATCCATACAAACAAAATATCCAAACAAATTAATCAAAGGGACTTTGCATGATAAAATTCTACCTCCAAATCCTCCAGGCAGGGGGGAAGGCGGGAGGGTAAGTAAGAATGTGAGGCGAGATGGACTATATACATCGAACGTTATGGTGAGTACATAACTTCTTGATGTTATGTAGTCCTATCTCGCCTACATTCTTACCCATGGGACAGCATCCCTAGCACCTACAACCCGGGTGGCTCATAAGAAAATACTCCTGAGAACTGTGGAGCCAAATGAAGATCTGCCCCTGGAAACCACGTCCAATTTGTAGTGACAGACAAAAGTGTGAGGAGAAGCCCAAGTGGCCGCAGCATATATATCATCCATCGACAATCTGGCTTGATAGGCTGTGGATGTGGAAACAGCTCTTGTGGAGTGGGCTTTAGGTGGAAAGGGCAAAGTTTTACCTGCTGTGTGATAGATGAAGGAAATACAGCTGGCTATCCATCTAGAGAGTGTGACCTTGGATACCAAGCCGGTTATCGGAAAAGGAGACAAAGAGTTGGTCAGATTTCCGGATCACTTTTGTCCGATGGAGACAGAAGCGTAACTGTCTATGTACATCTAGTTGGTGAAATCTGAATTCTGCCTTGTTGGAAAAATTGGGGAAGAAAACTGGCAGCTCAATAGACTCATTTATAATAGACAGAGAAGCCACTTTGGGAAGGAAGGACAGATTTGGTCTAAGGGAGACTCTATCTTTATGGAAGATCAAATATGGGGGTTTGATGGAAAGGGCTTGGATTTCGGAGACCCACCTCACTGAAGTGATAGCTATTAAAAAGGCTGTTTTCCATGCTAGAAACTTTAACTCGCAGGTAGCTGCAGGCTCGAAGGGTGGAACAGTGAGAGCTTGAAGAACAAAATTGAGGTCCCAGGGCATAACAGGTTGTGATACTGGGGGATGAAGCAATAGGGTACCTTTAAGGAATGCTTTACATAGTCTGTGTGCCATAAGGCTAGGCTCATTGGCTACGTGGAAGTTTGATATAGCCGCCAGCTGAACTTTGATGGTGGCTGAAGCGGACTCCTGATAGAACAATACAGACAAAAATTCCAAAACAGAATCAATTGGAGCCGTGTAGGGATTAATTCCTCTGGAATGAGACCAAATAGAGAATCTTTTCCATTTGCTAAAGTAAATTTTTCTAGTGGATGGTTTATGAGAGGACGACAAAATATGGACTACGTCTAGCGAAAAATTATGACATCTGACTAAGGATGGAAGTGGAGTAGCCAGGCTGTCTGCCAGAGTGACCTCAGAGAGGGGTGCAACTGTCCCGACATGTGTGTCAGTAAGTCTGGAAGGGGTTCCAGAATCCAAGGAGTATCCACAAGGTAGGGATGAAGGAAGGGGAACCATACTTGACGAGGCCAGTGTGGGGCAATCAGAATCATCTTGCTTCCCAAGGATTGCGCTTTCTGAATCACCCTTGAGAGAAGGGGAAACGAAGGGAAAGCATAAAGCAGATCGGAGGGCCAATTGTGAACTAGAGCGTCCTGGGGTGATTCTCCCAGTGGGGGGATCAGTGAGAAGTAGTTGCTGCATTTCACATTGAGGGGGCTGGCAAAAAGGTTGCAGCAAGTTGACTCTCATCTGCAAGTTGACTCTCATCTGCTGAAGATTCGCTCTGCCACCAGACGATTCAGGGACCACTCGTAGGGCATAAGAATCGCCCTGCTTAGCTTGTCTGCTATCACATTGGTCTTCCCCGGGATGTGTGTTGCCACTAGAAACCGTTGGGAAGCTATTGCCCAATGCCACACATGCATGGCCTCCCTGCATAGTGGATAAGATCGGGTTCCTCCTTGCCTGTTGAGATACCACACTACTGACATGTTGTCTGAGTGTATCGCAATAGTCCCTAGAGGGAGGACTTCTTGAAGTGCCTGCAACACAAGAAGCACTGCTCTCATCTCCAGGACGTTTATGTGCAAATGTATCTCATGCTCCTGCCACGTGCCTTGGATCATCCTGCCGAGATAATGCCCCCCCCCCCCCACCATATCTGGGATGCGTTCGTAGTCACTGTGGCCACAGGGATGGGTGGAACAAAGGGTTTTCCTACGTTCAAGTTGTTGGTGCACAGCCACCAACGGAGGTCCTGCTTGCATTTGTCTGTCATTAGGATTGGATGGGATAGCAGAAGTCTTTGGAGGGACCATTGGACAAAGAGAAGCCACTGCAGAATTCTCATGTGTAATCTCGCTAACGGGGCCAACATGATAGTAGCTGCCGTGGTCCCTAGGAGTTGAAGAATCAGTCTTGCCTTTGCATGTCTTAGAGAGCTCAGCATGAGAATTGTTGCTGCAACCCTGTGATCCTTTCTTGTGGTAGGAACGCTCGCATTTGAATAGTGTCCAGCTCTGCTCCTATAAAGGTGACACGTTGTAAGGGCAACAAGGCAGATTTTTTCCAGTTTATCGTAATGCCTAATTGGTGACATAGACTGATGGTAGTGTCCCTGGTCTGAATTAGTAGATGCTTGGTGGGGGCAGTGAGGAGCCAGTCGTCCAGGTACGGAAACACCTGGAATTCTTGACGTCTCAAGTGAGCCATCACCACTGCCATACACTTGGTGAACACCCTGGGGGCTGTGGTGAGACCAAAGGGCAGGGCTCGAAACTGGAAATGTCTGGCTCCCAGCCGGAAGCGTAGATGACACCTGGATGCCCTGTCCATTTTGATATGGTAGTATGCATCCTTCAGGTCGATGGAGCACATCCATACTTCCTTTCCCAACAATGGGAGAATAGATTGTAAGGTAACCATATGGAATTTGGACTTGTGTACGTAATGGTTGAGTTGACTGAGATCTAGTATGGGTCTTAGGTCCCCTGTTCTTTTCGGCACCAAAAAAAATCTTGAGTAAGTCCCTAATCCGATCTGGTCTGAGGGGACTGGTTCGATGACTTCTTTTTCTAGCAGCTGAGATACTTCTGAGGCTGCTTGATCCCTTTGACTGGGTGGAACATCTGGGATTCTTCTGATGGGAGGGGGTACTGAACAGAATGGAATGGTGTAACCTCCGGAAATTATCCTTAATACCCATCAGTCCTGGGTGATGTTTTCCAGGCTTCCGGATACAAGGAAATTCGACCCCCGACTGGCTCCGGATAAGCACAGTCGGGCACACCCTCAGGAATGAGAGTATGGGGAGCCACAAAAAGAGACGTGGTCTCCAGAATTGCGGGGGCCCCCTCTGCCTCTGGGGCGACGTCTCCCTGAATAACTCCCCCCTTCCCTGCCTCGGGAGGGGATTTCACCTTGTGCGGCAGGAAAAAACTTTTGGGATTTCTTGAACCACATCTTTCCCCTCGCTGAGCCTTGGGGTAAGGCCTAGATGGGAGGGAAAAACGGACCCCTACAGCAGACAGGGTCTTTCCCTCTTGCTTGCACCTGGTGAGGGTGTCTTTCACTTTGGTCCCAAGCAAGGAGGAACCATCAAAAGGGGCATTAGTGAAGAAAGACTTGAAGGCCTCCGCAAAGTGACACAGGCGCAGCCAGGCTTGCCTTCTAAGGGCAACACCTGAGATGGTTGCCCTACTGGCTCCCTCGGCCGCATAAGAAATGAGTCGCATGGACGAGTTTGCGATGGAGTTGAGGGTAGAATCCTGTGCGTTGACTGTCTGAGCCACTGCTTCAGGTATGTTACCCACAAGAGTATCTCCCAACTCCTTAAGGAGATCTCTCTGGAGCCGAGTGAAATGAGATAAGTAGTTCAGCGACCTTAAGGTGAAGGTGGCTGAAGACAAGGTACGTTTCCCGTACTGGTCCACAGTCCTAGACTCCTTGTTAGGAAGATGGACCAAAGAGGAAGACTCAGCAACTTCCTTCTGGGTGGCTGCCGCCACCACCATGGCATCTACCGCGACTCCCTTTGTTAGAAATTCTTTTCCGTGAGGGGCGGAGAGAAATTTGTTGGGGCGCCGAGGTACTGGCTCCACAGAATCAGGGTTTTCCCACACCCTTCAACAAATAAGGTCAAGAAGTTCATCGAAGGGTGGAGACACCCCATAGGCAGAAGGTTGAGCGCCAAAAGCCTTAAGGAATACTGACTCCTCCTCGGAAGGGGTTTTGGAAGGCCAGTCTCCTCTATGTTTTAGTATCTCCAGGATATTGGAGAAGGAAACATCATCAAAGGAAGACCTGGGGGGCCCTTCCGATTCCTCGAGGTCAGTATCGGAAGTGAGAGACTCGCACTGGGAGTCTATATGCTTCTTCTTGCACAATTTCTTTCTGGGAGGTTTCTCAGGCACAGGCTCTGAGGGACCTTTAGAAAGTGGGGGACCGCTCGTGGGGGTATCCTTAGGGCCTGATGCTCTGCTGTCCAAGGATAGGTGGGTGTCAGAAGCTCTCGCCGAAGTGGTGGGGGATGGAATGACCGACCCGAGTGACGTAGCTGACGACCTGGCCAGCACGCTCCGCATGACCTCGAAGCCGGGTCCCCCCCGAGTCCACGGACCGACCGGCACCGGGGTCTCACTAGCCGATGCACCGAGTGGGAGACTCAGAACCGAAAGATGTCCCGAGGCATCCCCTTCGGGCCTGACCGAGGAGACCAGAGTCTCGAACCCTGTGGACGGAACCGACATGGTCGGAGCCGAGGTCGGCACCGATAAACCCAGAGGGGGTATCGGAGCTGGCGCAGGAACATCACTCGGAGCGGAATATACCATCTCCGATAGCAAGGATGTGCTCGGAGGAGGAATCGATGAAACAACCATAGGAATTGGCTCCGTAGCCTTCTGGGTCGGAGCCGAAAACAATTTAGCCAACACCGGCGACTGCAGGAGCCTCTGCACCACCCTATCCACATCCAAATCAGAAAGCCTGGAGGATTTGGAGGAGATGGATGGAGACTGAGACCTCTTATCTGGTGAACCCTGCCTCACACTCGGTGACCGGCTCCGAATAGGTTCGAGAATGATCGGAGCGGACGCTGATTCACTTAATACAGACACCTCCTGTGGCCCCGAAGACGGTGGAGCCGAGGAAGCAGTATCCAATATGGTAATTTTCTCCGGAGGCTCTGAAGATGCTGATGGAGTCAGAGATCTTTTCTTAAACTTGGAGGACTTAGATTTCGACTGGGAGCCGAATCTATAGCCTCCTCAAAAGATGGTTTAAGCAGTCCCTTTAAAATCAATTTGTTTTTTCTCTCTTGGAACACCCTAGGACTGAAGGCGTGGCAAAAACTACACGACTCCTGTAAATGGATGGCTCCAAGACAGTAAACACAGACAGAGTGTCCATCCGTGATGGACATTTTATATCCGTACTTTGAACACTTTTTAAAGCTAGAAGGCTTATGTTCTTTCTGATCCTTAGACATATCCAAAAAGTTAACGACTTACAATGGGTGCAAAGCACACAGCGTAACTACAGTTAACAATTACCAAAAAGGGCGGGAAGCCCACTACTTAGACAGCAGACAGTACCACAGAGAAGAGCGAAGCTCTAAACCAACCAACAATAACAACGAGAACACAGACAGAGAACCTCTAACTTAAACGGTTCTCAAAAACAAGATATACAATAAGAAACAGACGAACTACTCACTAAGGGAGGACTAGGTCCTCCAACTGAAACGGGCCTAGCCCATGGGAACTGTTAGGGATACCAGAAAAAACACTACTAAACACACAAACACAACTACCGCAGCAAGAATAGCTATTAAAATAGCTTTTGAAGTATAAGCAACCAATTTCTCCAGAGAAAAAAGTCAAAAAGAGTACTTAGCCACAGCGAAGCGAGACCACGTCTGAGCTCTACAAGCGGCAAATGAGATCTGGGAATGCGAAGCAGTGTACTATGGGATACCCTCTTAGCCCAGCCAATCAGAGACTTTTGAGCTAGTAAATGGGCCGAGTTTGAGCCGATATTCGGCTCTAAACCCATGGGTAAGAATGTAGGTGAGATAGGACTACATAACATCACAAATTTCACTTACCAAAAGTCTGGAGTAACGGACCACGATGCTAGCAATATGAATGCCAAACACGATTTGAGGGGAGGAGGGAGATGGGGCATTATGGGTAGGAGAGAAGCTTGGAGCTCGTATCCTACACTGGAAAATGCAGCCGACTTGGATCTGTCCCAGATCCGTGTCTCACAGGTTGAAGAATAAATGAAAACAATAACTTCAGATCAAAAGATTTGCTTTCTACCCTAACCCAGAACTTTTAAACAAATAGGCCAGCACCACTATATAGAGGGATAAAGCCTTGACTAATGCCTGGGTGACTCAGGTTCATCTAGTGGCTTGAATATCTGAGATGCTGACAGGGAAGGGTGGGTGTGCCTATCCAGCGAGGGAAGAATTTGGTCGGAGGGTTTGTTTCCCTGATGCCCTTGATGAAGGCCATAGACTGAACTGACTGGTAAGGAGTGGGTAGGTCCGGAGTATGTCTGGCCAAGACTTAAGGTGGAATGTGGTTTTCTGGCCACACCTCATTGCCCAAATCAATGTCAATATCACCAGACAATAAAGGAGTAGTCATTAAGGCTGTAACATAAAGCCAATGTGGGCAGAAGTGGCAACTCTCTGGTCCATTTCACTACATTCATTATATTGACCCAAGAAGGGGGTTGAACCCATGAACTGGTAGGCTATAAAAGCACCATTGCACTAATGGGAATATGCAAGCAGAGTTGTATCATCCACAAAGAAAAGCACTGTCATAGCCAGGATGCCATTGAGCACATAAGCAACCACAATGTCTTCCTGCATGAAGACCCCTCATGAACAACTCTCATCCCCATGGATGTGGGGATTTCACACAACTGGAGAATTAATATGCATCCTGTAGGGGAAGGCTTAATGTTTGAAAAACACTGCAGTAAACCAAGTGTAAAAATTAGAAAATAATGTAAGCATGCAAGCTACAAAAACTGAAATATTTGCATGACATTTATTTATTTTTTTCTTTCTAATGGCATCATTTCTCTAGAAGTTCTTCACCAGTTTCCTTTACTTTAAGTTTCTTTCAAGCTTCTCAAACAGTTGAAGCAATAATACCTTTGGCTTCTCACAAAGAAAAAAGAAGTTATATACTCACCATAACATTCCAACTGTGTTGTCCATTTTCATTCTTCTTTAACCCGTGGGTTCAGATCCAAACCTTGGATCAGACTCGGCCACTTTCTATAGCCCTATTATCCAATTCTTGAGCTCCTCCCTTAACCATAATGCCGCATTCCTCCCCGATTACTTCAGATCGTGTTTGCTGCTAACACAGGATAGAATGTCTACCTCTATATACAGATTAGAAACAGATAGAAAAAAAATGTAGGGACTCGAACAGGAACTAAATTCCAATAGACATATCCGTTAGGTCTTTCACAGTTATGGATAGGGGGAAGGAGGGGGTTAGGAACATTAGATATGCAATCTGTAATCTATTTAGTCAAAGTGATTTTGGACACTGGCCTTCCCATTCTAACATTTGAGAAGGAGACAAACAGCTGGTCAGTGTTTTGGAAATATTTTATTCTATCTAGATAAAACTGCAGCTGTCTATGAATATCTAGAAGATGAAGAGTATATTCACCCTTGTTTTGGAAATTAGGGAGGAAAACTGGTAGGTTGATGACCTGACTGATACTGGTTTCGGAGGCAGCTTTGGGGAAAAAAGGATTGATATGCAAGGTCACTCTATGTTTATGAAAACTCAATTATGGGGGTTTGGATGACGGTGCTTGCAATTCAGATACCCTTCTAGCCAAAGTGATGGCTAGGAAAGATATTTTAAGTCTATGTTGGCTGAAGGTTCAAAGGGGGGGGGGTTTGAACAAGAGCTTGTACCATCATTATTAAGTTCTAAGGAGAGGTGGGGTCCTTTATAGGAGGTCTAAATAAAAAGGTACCCCTGAGGAAGGTCTTACACAGTTTAGATGAGGCAAGAGAAGACAAATTGTCCCCTGTGTGATAATTTGAGATGGCTGCTAGTTGCACCTTAATAGTAGAAAATCTTGCCCAGTCTTGGAAAACTGAAGCAAGAAAGTCTAGAACTGCAGAGATAGGAGCTGTAAAATTGTCCAAATATTTTTGGTAAGCCCATATCGAAAACCTCTTCCATTTACTTATATAGAATTTTCTGGTAGAAACTTTATGTGAGGATGTTAAAATCCTCTGAACCAGTAAATTAAGCCTGGTGTTTCTAGCCATCATTGGAATTAATGAGAAACCATGCGGGTAGTTTTAGTCCTGGAAGATCTGGGTGAGTCTGTCCTGATGGGTGGGCAGGAGATTTGGATATGATTCCAGCATCCATGGAGGGCATATTAAGTGAGATCACAGGAAGGGGAACCAGACCTGTCAAGGCCAAAAGGGAGCAATGAGGATTGCCTTGCTCTTCAACCTCTGTGCTTTCTGAAGAAACCTGGGTATGATGGGGTAGGGGAGGGCAAGCATAAAGAAGACCGGAGGGCCAAACAAAGACTAGAGCATCTCTCAGTGACTGTCCCTGAGAGGGATCAGGGCAAAGAACCTACTGCATTTGTTATTGAAGGGTGATGCAAAGAGGTCGCAGCAGAGTTGACCCCATTTGAGGAAAATCATGTTTGCCACTAACTGGTTTAGATACCACTCATGAGGCATCAGGATAATTCTCCTGAGTCTGCCTGCCAGAATGTTGGACTTCTCTGGAATGTGTATTACGACTAGGAAGCGGTTGGAAGAGATTGCCCATTGCCATATCCTCACTGCTTCTTGACATAGGGGGTAAGAACTGGTTCCTCCCTGTTTGTTGATGTACTATACCATGGACACATTGTCCATTTGTAATGCAATAGTTCCTACATGGAGAGAGCTCTGAAGTGCTTGCAATCCTAGCAGCACCGCTCACATCTCAAGGACGCTGATTTGCAAATTGGCCTCTTGTGTCGACCGTGTGCTTTGGACCATCCGACCCAGATAATGCCCCCCCCCCCATCACCACCACAACCACCTGGAAAGTCTTCATGGTCGAGGTGGTGTTGGGAGGACGAAGAACAAACGAACATCCTTGTTTGACTTCTTTCGGGTGGAGCCACCAGAGACATGAGTCCTTGCACACTCGGGACAATTTGACTGAGTGATTCAGAGGATAGAAGTGTAAAAATCATTAAACTGCCAGCATCCATTAAAGGATTCTCGTATGTAAGCATGCTGTTGGAATCAAGGTTATCATGGCAGCCATTGAAGTTAATGCTCTGAGGACTAGACTTGCTGGGGTTTGGGGATGTCCAGAATTTGACTGATATATGATCTTGAGGTGGATTTCCTGTCCCAAGGCAGATAGTGTAGGCAAATGGCTGTGTCTAGACTTGCTCCTATAAAGTCTATCAGCTGTATGGGATTTAGCTGTGATTTCTGCATGTTGATTGTGATTGCCCAAGATAGGGGTTAGGTGTAGTAGATAGTCCCTGACTTGTAGTAGTAGATTCCTGGTTGATGCGGTTAGAAGCCAGTCGTCTAGGTAAGGAAACACGTTGAATCCATGCAGTCTCAAGTGAGCAATGACTGAACTGGCAGCCCGTGAGGTACCCACTGTGGCATGCGAGATTAGCCTCATGGATGCATTAGAGATAGACTATAGGGTGGCCAATATGGAGGAAAGGGGTTTCTGTTCCTCTGCAGACATGGACCCTGGGGCAGAGCTAGACAGTTAAGTCCCTCTGTCGTCTGGTGAAGCATGCCAGGTAGTTCGGTGATCCCAATGCGAAGGTCAAGGGCGTGTATACCTGTTTCCCAAATCTGTCCAAAGCCCTAGTCTCCCTGTTAGGGCAGTAGACAGTGGACCTTTCCTCTGCTAGCTCCTTCTTGGTGGTTGCCGCAACAACCATGACATCTACAGGGATACCTTTTTCCAATGCTGTCTGCCGGTGGAAGCGCTGAGGATCTTGTTGGGTCATTTAGGAATAGGTTCCACAGCATCTGGAGCCCTCCTCGCCCTGCAGGAGACAACGTTGTCCGCAGAAGGAGACACCCAAAATGTAGATGGGCCAAATCCAAAGGCTTCACGAAAACATTGATTCATCCTGGGTAGGGTTTTGGGTAGACCACCCACATTTCTTGCAAAGGATTTTAAGAGACATCTTCTGGGGGAGATCTAGGGGACTGTTTCTTCTCAAAGTCAATGTCGGATTCCTGGGGGAAATACAGGTGCCTCCATTTTCACTGTCTCTTACAAGGGACCTCCTCAGTGGGACGCTCTGGGGAGGTATTGGAAGTGACGGGAAGCTTCGAAACTGGAACTGATTGGAAGCTCTTCTTAGCTGGCTATACTGGAGGAGTTTGAAGAGAGGACTCAGGTACAGGATCCAAAGCAGGGGTGGGACATGATCCGAGGATGTGAGAGTAGGGGCTCTTCTAAGTAGGGAGAGAACCCTTTCCACCATCTTGAAGGCAGTCTCTCTTTAGCCGAAAATCCTGGAGCAGACAACCCCTGAGGCCCACAGATTTCCCACTCTGAGGGGAGAGTCGGTGCTGAGCTGTCGAATGCTGAAGCTCTAAGGGGAAGCGATGGCTCTGAAAACTTAGCCAAAGTCAACCCCATAGATCCAACGTCAAGACTTCAACTCCAAGATCCATTTTGCTTTGATACAGTCAGAACCAAACGGATCAGTGAGATGGTTGGAGTCGAATTGATAGGCTCTGTCAGATCCAACATCTCGACTCCTGGGGCCTTTGGATTCGAAGAAAGTGGTCAGATTCGAAGCAAATGGTCGGATTGGAAAAGGAGCAACTGGAATAAAGGCAGATGGATAGCTCATGGATCCACAGGGGGATGGAGCTGGCAAAACTCCATCTGGATTTATGTCCTGAGAAATTTCCTCATCATTCTATCAACCTCCACTTCCGAAAGACTGCAGGAAAACCTGATGGACGAGGAGGTGGAGGAAGGCCTGGAAGATCTTTTAGGTGATTGCTGGAGCCCAGAAGATCCAAGAGTCAGACGTTCCAGCTGTGGGGAGGTTCTGATAGTAATAATCGGAGAAATAGTCACAGCTGGTGTGGGATCCAAAGTCTTCGAATTCATGGTCTTCCGAACCTTTTTAGGCAGTTCAGCCATAGGTAGTGGTGAAGCCTCATCAAGAGAATGCTTACTATGGGATTTTTTTTGATTTCTTGGGGGTTTGAGCCCCTGAAGAACTGCCAAGGGAAGAAGCTAAAGAAGGCAGAAGGCCTTTAAGTATTAAGTTATTTTGCCTATCACTTATGGCACATTGGTTAAGCAAGGGGACTCCAAATGCACAGAGCATCAGATTGAGGAATCTTGTGCCCACAGGAAGTGCATTTTTCTAAAACCAACCAGTTTATCAGACATATTAAATCTCTAACAAGGAGAGAAAAGGTAGAGTAGATAGATAGAAAAGACCAATGAAGAGGAAACACAAACAGGAAGATTTATATATGAAACAAAGTTTTTTTTTTAATATAGCAGGGTAAGAGTGGTTAGAAAGAAAAACGAGGAATTTGAAGACTAAATAATGCATAAAAACTCACTAACCCACAAGGGGCTTGACAGTCTCTCAATCCCAGTCCGTCTTGATGAGTGGCAAATGAGATTTTAGGTAATCTGGGGGAACAAGGCATTATGAGAAAGGAAAGAGCTTGTGAATCGGATCCTAGGGCTATAGAAAGTGATAGAGTCAGATTCGAGGTTCAGATCTGAACCCACAGGTTGAAGAACAAATGAAAACGACATCATCAGATCATAATGTTTGCTTTCTGCCCTAACCTAGAACATCTATGATTCCAAGGAAAAAGTCTGTAAGCTAAAATACACTGTAGTAAAACAAAATTATGAGAATAAACAAATGAAAACAAACATGTCGAAAAAAAAAATCTGAACTATTCTCACAGCAGCCATTTCTAGCATTTTCCTCAATCTCAAGAAAACATTGACCTATTTACCTTACTCCTCCCTCCTTCAACAATTCTGAAGTAGCTAATTCATTTGGTCTTACAGAAAAATGTTTGCTTAATTCTCTAACCTTGTACCTTTAGCACTCTTAAGAAAAATTTTTAAAACCAGTCCAGCAGAAAACAAGACTAGCAATTAGAAGCAGTTAACTCAGTTAATGCCTTTATCGTCAGAGAAAGTAAAACAAGGTCTGATTTCTACATTAGGATAAAACTTTTAAAGCTATGAGAAAGAAATCAGACTAAAAGTAGTGCAAGTAAAGAGTACAAAAATATAAGTGTACAAAATCAGAAACAATCACACAACAATCTTTTCACAGTTCTCGTAAAAATGCACGCTGACCTATTCTCTTTATCTTTAATAAAAACTCCAGTTCCCAATTTAATTGAAAGATAGCTAATCCCTTTAGACTCAAACTACAAGGTTAACTTGTTGCCACTTCCACTATGATGTACAGTTAGATTTGGATAAGGTCACAACTAAAAACAACTACCTGTAACCTTATTTGGCCAAAGAAAACAAAAAAGAAAGCATTTCTTGTGAGAGTCTCTAAACGTCTCATATGAGGGACAAGCTTCACACACACTACAACTTAACATATACTACATTCATGGTCACACAAACATGAAGAGAACAGAAATCTACAAAAGACTGGGGTCATTGATGGCATACTTAGAAACTGCACTGACAGTGGCTTCTGATGGAAAATAGTGGAAGAGGAGCTCAACAACACTGGTTTGAAAATGGCCAGATTGTACTTCCTCCAGATTACTATGGGACTAGGAAAACCCCTTTGAGGCCTTACTTAGAAATTGTAAAACTACAAGAAAAAAATCTTTAAACCAAAATAACAATAACATAAAACAATACAAAAAGATTAAATACATGTACAACAGACTAAAATCCAGAAAAATCAAAGCAGTATTTTCTGCAAACTTTTTCCTCTTTGGAAGGATTACTTCCCCCTTGTTAATTTTTTTACTTTCATGTTCCAAAGCAGCAACAACTTCAAAACTGATTGTTTCTTCTATTGAACAAAACAAAAAATTGCATCATCCGTCAGGTAGTGCAAGGAAATTCCTTCAAGAATTCATAGATTTCCTCACTGACTCAGTCTTGGGTTACTAACACTTAGTAGTGCTGAAAGCCTTCAATATCTGTGTCGATGATGAAATGGAGTCTCTTGCCCAGATTCAAGTTTACTCCGGTAATTAATTACCTCTGCAAAACATAAATATGGACACACTTTGGACTTTGTATTTCTTCCAGATGTAGATATCAGGAATCTGTTGGTGGAAATGGTTTCCTGGTCAGATTTTTCCTTGTTCAATTTGGACTAACCTTACCACATCTTGGCCCTCAGATATTAAATTCAGAGTAGTACGTAACCTTAGATATGGTAGTATTAAACTTTTCTAGTGTACTAACCTCAGGATTTGGGGCAGAATGGTGCTGTTTCTGTTGATGACCCTGTAGAAGAGTACAACATATCTCTTTCACAGACTCTAGACTCCTTAGCCCCAGGTCATGTCTACCCTGTCTCTGAGAACAGTTATGAACCATAATTCGATCATTCTCTTTGCACAATGTGTAGAGTTGGCAGCAGGTGGGACTGCATAGTGACAACGCTGAGCTTCATGACCATTATACTGCCTATCAAGAGATGATTTCCTTGCAGAAGTCTGAGTTTCTATCTAGTGAAATTACAACTGTGGCCAATCAACCAGCTGTGGTATTTCTGGTATTGGCAAGCTAGTGCAACCCGGCTTGTCTGTCCACCAGGAGAGCCTTATTTCATCATAAATGTGAATCTGATGCCCAGTTTTTTTTAGGCAAAATTGCCTCCATTAGGAGGTATCTTTCTTCCAGAAGACCACAAGGGTAGCACAGTAGATTTACCTTTGCCTTGAAACATGAACATAAAACAAGTTAATTTATCTTCTGAATCAGTGAATGTGTTTTTTCCTTCCTGCAGTATAATGTTTATGCTTGGCTTTAGTGTCCCTGCTGTAAAAACTTTCGCAGTTTTATCGCCAATACATCCAGAAGTTGAAGAAGCCACCCTTTCTTACTTTTCTATCTTTCACCATCTTTCTTTTCTCTTGTAAGAGTTTAATGTTTCTTTGTTTCATCTGCTTAATCTCCCAGTTTACCAGAACCTAAGAAGGATTTAGGTCTTCTGAGACCCTCTACCAGAACATCCAGAAGATAAATATATTGTTTTTATGTTTGCCTGACCTTAAATTTATCAACCCCTCCCTACTCCTGTGGCAAAAGTCACATTTATAGGGAGCATCCCAGCTTCCAAGTCCAGTAGAGTGGCTTGCTCTCCCATAGGATCATCTTCCTTGTGGCAGCTTATAAAGCTCTACAGTTGCTGACAGCCACAAGGAGCATGCCTCTGCATACTCTCTGGGCTACGTGCACACCCACTTATGCAGTGGATATTCACAGACTCGTGTGCCATGGGTGAAGCATGCAGCTCAGCTATGAAGTTGGATGGGCCACTCTGCTTTGGTTTGCACAGGACTTTTTGGTGGTAACATATTTCCAGTGACAGGAAATATCACTTTATTTGGAGAAATACACATGGCCGCCTCCCAAACCCAAGATGGGGGAGCCAGTAGCAAATGCTCACCCTGTCAGTTTCTTCAGCTGTCTGAGTCACTAATCAGCCTCAGGTCGCCTCCATCAAAGTCAAGGTTTTCTCTTTCTAAACCATGGAAATGGTTAGCTTTTATATAGCTTCCTCTCAAGAAAAATTATAGTTTCATTTTAATTTTTAACTGAATGCTTTGCAAATATTGTAGTTTCCCAATTTCTTATAGCTAGTCTGACCATAATCTATCAATATCTCCATACTAAACAAAGTCAACAATGTCGTTTCTGCTCATAGGGTGGAAACTCAGATCCAAAAATAAAAGAATAAACCTTGCCAAACTGCATTTGTAAAATACTTTAATAGATTAAGTGCTTTTGTTCCCAGATTTAACTTCCTCAGAATCTATTCCAAACAATAACACTCACAAATTTATAAAAAGTGCATTGTCGGGTCTATAATAAATGATCGAAATCCCAAAAAGCTGACTTTCATATGGCCGAGACCATATGATCGACTTTTGGAATTTCGAACATGTCTAAATAAACCCCCACAAAACAAAAACTTACCTACACATTGCTAGCAGGGGGGCAAGCCCCACTGTGCTCCCCCCACACCCCCTGCAATTTAAATATACCAACTCTGAGATCACACTACAGTGCGGAAGATGGAAATCTTCCCATTCCACACTATACGGAGATGTCAGTTCTGAACGTTCTAAATTCTGAAAGTCGATCACATGGTCTCGGCCATATGAAAGTCGACTTTTTGGGATTTCCATCATCTGTAGGGGACACGTATTGTCACATGACTTCCTACTACCACGCTAACTGCACATTGAATGATTAAAAAACACATCACTTCCTGTTTACAGTACAATAGAAAAATGCATAAGAAAAGTTAAGTAACACCACCTGTAAAACTTTCATTATAATAAAAAACCTAAAAAGTTACTTTAAAATGTTTTAAATTATCATTTCAGTACTGTAAAGACATCTGGCATAATGAAGTTTTAAAACATTAGATATAAACTGATAGTCATTTAAGCCTGGTTTATCAGCTGCATTTAACCTGAGTTGCCAATTAACTCATGATACCACTCCTCTTCAGGTCCTTCTCAATCTTCTCCAAAACAAAAAATAAAAATCCTTTAAAATCAACACATTAATGAGAATATTTTAAAAGGGCATTGTTAATATTACCTTGTTTGATGTCATAAACATGTTTATAGATACGATTTCTGAGCTGCCAAGTTTCCCTATATAAAAACTTAAGACACGTGAGACAAGAAGCTAAGTAACCTATTCCTCTTTTCTCACAATTATAAAGTCGAGGCCACCCAATAACTCTGTCGTAGCCATGGACTGTAATATTGGAACTATTTCATATACATTTACAAAATTTACAATGTCCACATTGGACATCTTTTTCACTTTTTAGTATTTTATGTTATAATAAAAGTTTTAAAAGAGATATTTAACTTTGGTTATTCATTATGCTATTGCAATTTCTACTACAGTGTAAACAGAAAGTGATGCATTTTGTTTGGCTGTGCAACTTGGCGTTTTGGTTGTGCAAGTGGAGCCTTTATAAGCCTAGCCATGCATCCTAAATGTACCACAAGTTTTTGCTCCTTACAGGTTATTTTAAGAGGTGTATATCACTTAGGGTATGACTTATTAGCTGCTACTGTCCATCAAAGACATGTGTCAAACCTGAGGAGAATTTCTTATTTTCCATCCACTGGTCCAGTTTGCATTTGAATAGGGTTAGGGAAGGGCTCTCTGCTTCACATGGATGGGAAGCCTAATCTAGAGATAAATAGGACATGTTGGAGGGAAAGGTATGTAAGTCACAAGCAAAGTTTAAATTCTTAGATCTAGTAGTTCTGGTGCTGCTCATTTTGTAGATATGCAAAAGGTCCAACACAGCAGGATCCATGGTTGCCCTGTATGCCAGGCATGAATGGCCTCTCAGCAGTCTGTAGGAAACAAGAGTATCACAGGTTCATAGGTGTGTATTAGGCTAATGGCCCTGGAGCCTTTACAACCCTAGCCGCCCAAAGTTAGTTCCCAGTGCCTCTATCAAGTAGAGCCACTGGAGTGATCACCAGGGTGAACTTTCTATTTTCCATCCACTCATCAAGATTTCTCTTGAAGAGGGCCAGTGAGGTGCTCTGCTTGACATGTATGGGAAGTCTATTCGTGAGCATGGGCAGTCTCTGGGTTATGAACCTGTCCCTCCAGCATGTTCTGTTGATTGTGGTAATGAGGTTGAGGTCTCTGGAGCATGTGCTGCGGAGGGATTGGGATTTCTTTAGATATAGCATTTCTAACAGAGCTGGGTCAGACATAACTTTGTAAGTCAAGCAGAGACTGCCTCTTAGTAGATGATATGAGAAAAAGAATAGCAGCAGTTTTTTTGAGAGTGTCCGTGTAGGACGTGTTTAAGGCCTAGGATCCTCCTCATGAGGTACTTTTGTGGCCTTTCCAGCTGTTGCTTGTGTCTAGTGAGGTACATGCCAAATGGGGCATTATACTCGATGACTGGCCTAATGAGGTAAGAGTAGAGACAGATGATGACCTCTTTCTTCCTGAATGTAAAACCCTTGGTAATGAGATGTGCCATATAGAAGGACTTATCTGTCCACAGTGGCAATGTGGTGGTCGAAGGAGAGGTTTCTATCAACCTGTGTCCCCAGATCTCTCATAACGCCTTCAGTGTTCAATGGGCTCCCAGTAATGTGGTAATTAGTGTGAACTAAGTTTTTTCCAAAGGGGGATGACGACACATTTTTTGGCATTAAGCTTAAGGCCATGGGTTCAAAACCAGTCATTGGTCCTGGTGAGGCCTTTCTGTAGGATGTCTACATCACTTGGGGAGTTAATAATGGCTCCCAGCTTGCAGTCGTTTGTGAACTTGGACAGCTAGAGTTCCTCTGTATTGGCCTGGACTTCTGAGGAGTAGATGCCAAACAGGAGAGGACCCAGGACCGATCCCTCAGGGATTCCACTCGTGGCTGGTCTGCAGTCTGACTTGGAGTCCGCTACTTTCACACTGTGGGTTCTGTGAGCCAATTTGCAACCTACCTAGTGATATAGGGGTTGATGCCTAGTTTGGTGAGTTTATCAATAATTCCTGAGTGGGGAATGGTATCAAAGGCCTTGGCCAGATCAAGGTAGGCTGTATGAACTGCCTTGCCTTCATCCACAGCTCTAGTGACTGACTCAAAGAGGTCAACCAGGTTGAGCAGGCATGATCTACCTTTCACAAAAACAAATTGCATGGGATCTAGAGTTTGAAGATTCCCTATATCCTTGTTAATTAGGTCCATGATGATGCGCTCCATAGCCTTACATATCAGACTCGTCAGGCTAATGGGGCGATACTTCCCAGAGTCTGCAGTCACTCCCCCTTTATGGAGAGGGATGACTGTAGCAGTGCGCCATTTGGTAGGGACAAAGCCTAAGGTGAGGCTGTGATTGAAAAGGGAACACAGATGTGGTGCCAGTTCACTTTCCAGTTCATGTAGAACACATCCAGGGATATTGTTGGATCCCATGAAAGCTGCATTCTTGGCCTTGGACAATGCAGCTTTAACCTGTGCTGCAGTAATGCTGAGTGCCTTGCATTCCTCCGGTATTATGAATGGGCCTTTAGAGGGGGCGAGAGGGGTAAAGTTGGCACTGAATCTGTCAGCCAGTATGTTGGCAATATCTGTTGGCTCAGTATAGGAGGTACCATTGTGCAGTAACTCAGAGCAAACCTAGGTATTGCCGTGGAGATTCTTGATATAACTATAGAAGGTTTTGTGGTCGTTTTTAGTGTCTGCTGTAATTCTGCCTTCAAAGCTGGCTTTAGAGATATTGATGAGGGATCTCAACTTTTTCTTGAGGCTAATAAGGGAGTTTTTCCAGTCTTGGGACTTCACCTTTTTCTGCAACAGTTTCTTCCTTCTGTTGTAGAGTTTATTAATGACAGGGGACCACCAGACTGGCTTCCTTTTTTTGAAGGAGAGCATCTTGGTTCTGTTGGGTATGGCTAGTTCCGTGCATTTATGTACATGTTTGTACAGTGCACTGGTGTATGATTCAACAGTCATGCATATATTTTCTATTGATATGGGTGCCGTGAAATTAGCCACCTCTGTTTTTAAGAGCCCAAAGTCAGCTTTGGAGAAGTTCTTCATGGTGGTTACCTTTGCGGGGGGTGTGGGTGAGATGTGGATTTCCATGATGATTAGTTTGTGGCCAGATCTAACCAGAGATTAATTGACTATTGGTGTAGAGCAACGGTTGCCCATGTTTGTAATAACCAGGTCAAGGATGTTGCTTCCTCTAGTGGGGGTAATAATGAGCTGGTCCAGGGCACTGGAACTGATGAATTTCAGGAAAGGTTGGGCCAGTGTATTGGTGCATAAGTAGTTTTCCCAGTTGATGGAGGGGTAGTTGAAGTCACCTAGTATGAAAGTGTTGGGTTGGACTCTTAATAGCTTCCAGGGTGTTTAGGAACGTGGAGTGTGTGTCTTGGGGCATGGTTGGGTACCTATAGCAGGCTACGACCTGAATCGCCATCTTATCCAATGTTAGTTGTACATGAAGTATCTCAGATGTGTTAAGCTGGGCTACTACTCTGGAGGTGTACATATCCTTTATGAATATGGAGACACCACCACCTTTGGAGCTTCGGTCCATGTTCTGGGGCTGAAAGGTGTGGAATGAGTTATAGCCTGGAAGCACAGGGGTGCTTTCTGCTGCTTTAAACCAGGTCTCTGTTACAGCACAAATGTCGATGTTCTCCATTTGAGGAGTGCTTCGAGCAAGTGCATATTGAGATTGAGATTTAGACTTCTAGTCTTGAGCAGCATGACCCTCAGATTGCATTTATTTATAGCTGTTACAGTGGTGACTTGGTCTCTGGAACATCACCTAACAAGGCACTATAAGGGTGGCAAGAGCCTTAGCCAGTAGCCGGAAACCCAGGGGTGACAGACGCAGGCCACCTCTGGCAAAGCATCGAAGTCTGTCAATCATGTCATCCCAAGCAGACAGATACTGGATCCCCTTAGAATGACACCAGAAACTTAGCCAATTGTTGAAGTCAATAATTTTCTGCTTGTACTGTGGTATAATTCTGGGCAATGATAGGATGCTGCCTGGGCCACATATTCTGAGAGATCTTCCATGTCTCTTTTCATGTAGTCTAGGGAGGTGTGTCTCAGGTCATTCACACCCACATGGACAGTGACAAGAGTCATAATTGTACTTGTTGTGGAGTGACCTGAGTGTGTGTGTTATGTGCCAAATTCTGGCATCTGATAGACAGCTGACTGTTACCTTCTCCTTATTCAACCTAGTGAGTGGGACATCAGTGTGCCTCACTATCGAGTCACCTATGATTAGTGTATTGGGCAAGCTGTTTTGCCTTAGAGGCTTAGGTTGAGAGGCACACACTGTGTAGGTGAGCTATGTATCTTGTGGTTTGTGGTATGTTGTGGTGGTTGACTGCATTTCTGCCTTGGCGGTCTCTGCTGTTTGGGTAGATTTCTATTGAGAGCCTCTGCAAAGGTGGGTGTGTGGTTTGTGTTATTATGTGAGAGCTGTGATGGTGGGCATTCTGGAGGGCAATGTGTTGCATGTGGTGTGGTGCAGGTGTTGACCTTCTCCTCTTGCTATTCTGGTCTTGGCTTGAGGGTGCATGGCTTCCAGTTTGGATATATAAGTGCATCTCTCACAAGTCTGAGTGTTGGAAGGTAAGAGGAGAGGGTTGTCTCTGTACGTGAGGCAGTTGCTACACTGCCTGAGAATGCCCAAGTTCACTAGGTTAATACGAGAAAGCACAGGGAACTGACCTTTAGACATGCCAGGAGGGATGGTCATTATTACCAAGTACTGGAGCCGTTTCAAAATGAGGCTTTGAGGTGATCTGCATAGGATACTGTGTTTATGTCCTGTATTCTTTTTTGTTAGCAACCACTGTGGATATTACAGTTGCTGCATGTGCCTGGTAAGGTACATACAGAAAGGGGCATTGTACTCAGTGTTGGGTATTATGATGCCTGAGTAAAGTGGCAGAATAACTTCTCTGGACTTATATGCAATGCCCTTACTTATAAGCTGATTGTCATAGAATTATTTTCTTACAAACTTAGATACATGTTGGTTGAAAGCCAGGTTACTGTCTACCCATTTCCATAAAGCCCAGACTACTATGTCAAGTTTTAGGGGTGTTTTATCCCTGGAAGACCAACTTCCCAAAAGGTTCTATTATGCATTTCTTGGCATTGAGTTTTAAGCCATGGATTTGGCACCAATCATTTGTCTGTGTTAGACCTCCCTATAAGATTGAAAAAAATCCTGAAGCGGCACCACGGCTAGGGCTGTATGAAAACACAAAGGCTTGAAAGCAAACGTACTTTGATTTCGAACAAACAAGACAAAAGGCCCGAGTACAAGGATAAGCGCTTTCGGCGAGACTTCGCCTTCTTCAGATCATGTAGTACAAAGGTCCATATTGGTTAAAATAACAGTAATTGGCCAATCATATCTGTTGCATCTAAAACACCTTCGAAAATTAACAAATCAAAAATCAAACATTAAACCAGGAAGCATTATAGCAAAAAATATATATGCCTAACCAAGCCTGGACTAGGAAAAGTTCAAATAACCAATAAAAAGGATTCTTAGATTAAAATAGTATAATTAGAAACAAAATGTGCTATAAAAACCTTATGCAAATTCAAATTGTTAACCTTAGGATATTTCAGGTTTAGTACATATATAAATAAGTAAATGAATAGATAATTCATTCTGCTTCTGTGGTTAAGCATGGTGGTTTACACAATACTTTTATAAAAACATATCCTCGTTTACAATAAAACGTAAAAATAACTATATTTACTTGTTATTAATGGAAAATAGACTCATAAGGTCTAAAAGGGATACATCCGCATTCACGGTTATATTACTTAAAATAGTAGTTGAATAAACCAATCAATAATTTGTTTAGAATACAGACAGCCAATCAAAATAGGCAAAAAGTCTATAATGGAACTTATACAAGGCTAAGATACTATAACGGGAAACTTCCATAGCTGCAGCTGCTGCCATAACCATAGGCAACATTCGGAAGCGGCTTGTGGTATGATTAAATAAAAGCTTGCATAACTACTATTTATTTGGGAGCTGAACTAAAATATTTTCTTTTGAAGTTAAGACTAATCTCTCTGGGAGTTTTTAAGTAATATTAAAATGTTGACCTATCAGTGTATGAGCCAGATCATTTATTAGTTCGGTTAAAGCACTAAATTTTCCACTGGTAACATTGAAATAACCATTAAAATGTTGGCCTTTTAATGTACAGGCTCAATTATAGTTCAGTCAAAACATTATAAATTAAATTAGTTTAAAGAGTAAGATCTAAAGCCAACCATTCATATGGCTAAGGCCCTTCCTACTCAAAGTATTCACTTGATGTATAAGTAAAACATTATGTATTGGGAATATAAGAATATATATATAACAATAGACCGTCCATATTTACTTCTACAGTCTTTTCCATATTTACAGTTGGAATAATACTATAGGTGCTTGCTGAATGGCTCTGCCAATCAGTGATTCTCCTAAAACAAAAACTGGGGCAGTCAAATCGTATAAACATATGCCATGGCCAATCCATGAAAGGCCAATAAAATCCCAATAAGTCCATGACTCAGCCAATCAAAAGCAAAACAACTGAACAAAATCAACAACTAGGGGCAGGAAGCATCCGTTTTCATGGCTATGGCTCTATTCACAATTAAAATAGATTCAAATGGGAATTTGTTCAAAAAAGAATTATTAAACGTTCATCCTGGAACGTAAAAGCAAAATTCATTTTATGCATTATTGTGGTCATTTCTGCATTAGCGTCTGCATTCAAATGATAGGTGTTGGCTGTGTGGCAGTCAGTCAATCATAAATACAAACAAGGTCTATATAAAGTAACAAGCAGAGACTGTCCATATTCATGACTGTGGTCTCTTCCGTATTCGTGGTAAGGGCCATTCTTTTTGAGGGCCAATCTAATTTGATGATCAAAAAGAATGGCCAATCAACTAGGAACTTGTCACTTCTTTTTAAAACTTTGTTCAGCATGCCCATGACTTAATTCATTATTGCAGTCACTTCCGCATTCATGCCTTAATTCAAATGATTGGTGCTGGCTGAGTTACAGTCAGCCAATCATCAATTCAAGCAAGAACTGTGTAAAATGAAAGGCAAAAGCCGTTTGCATTTGCTGCTACGGTCTTTTCCGCATTCACAGTAAAGCCAGTCAAAATAAGCAATCAAAGAGAATGGCCAATCAACAAAAAGCTTGTCAATCGAATTTGACAAACAAAAGGAATGGCCAATCGACAAAAAACTTGTCACCTCTATTTAGAATTCTATTCAACGTGCCCATAGCTCAATTCATTATTGTGGTCACTTCCACATCCATGCCTTAATTCAAATGATTGGTGCTGGCTGAATTACAGTCAGCCAAACATCAATTCAAACAGGAACTGTATAAAATAAAAAGGCAAAGGCCATCCGCATTCGGGGCTACAGTCTTTTCCGCATTCGCGGTAAGGCCAATCAAAATAAAAATCAAAAAGAATGGCCAATCAGCAAAAAACTTGTCAACTTGCATGAATTTTTGTTGCATGTCATTACTCAATCAATGGATAAGAGACACAAGAAAACAACTAAAAAGTTAAGCAAACAAAAAGAATGATTGTGAGCTCTACTTTAGATTTAGCTCTGTGTGTCCGTGACTCTGTTCATTGAAAGTGAACACACAAAAAACAACCAAAAATAACCGAAAAAACAAACAAGCAATGACTCCCATAAAGGACATATTCATAGGAATGCAAAAGGCCATAGCATATCAGTGCAAAATGACGCTTATATCTTGTCAGTGTCAGTATACACACACCAAATGCACTCAGCAGTGACATGTTGGCATACAATCAAAATTCCCATAACAGAAAAATCCATGAAAATGCAAAAAGCCACACCATACAGTGCAAAGTGCCGCATGAATCTTGTCAGTGTCAGCATACACATACCAAATGCACTCAGCAGTGACGTGTTGGCATACAGTCAAAACCCACTCTGTTACAAAATGTGTGCTGCCATGAAAATACAGGCAAAGCAAATGACACCAACCAAATACCATGCAGCTGTATACATCAGTACATCAAAAGACCAACCATTCACAAGCCAACACAACAAAATAATGCGCAAACAAAAAACGGACACTAACTTTGAGCAAGCCACACATAAAAAAACATTTCCAGCCTACATTGTTGAAAGATGTGCCAACCAGTAGGACCCAACAACAAACCCTAAGCGAAAGTACTCATAAAACTGGGATAGATTAATTCTGCCCCTTTTTTACCCACCTTTTGTGTGGTAGCTTATTTATGCAATGTTAGTTAATCATAGTCATCTACTTCCTCAAATTGTTGTCTCATAGACATTAATCTAGGAGTACCATCTAAGATGATGGATAGATTCAGGAAGCGTGTATACGCTTCACTGACCTTCGAGCTTAAGTCTTATAAGTTCATAGGTTGGTACTAGGCTATCGGCCCTAGGGCCTATACAAGCTTAGCCATAACAATTCGCTGGATATTTCTTCCCACAATATTTACTTCCCTGGACCCCTGTCTAGCAGGGCGAGTGACGTGATCCCCAGGATGAAATTCCTATCTCCCATACAATCATCAAGGTTCCTTTTGAAGAGGGCCAAAGAGGCGCTCTGCTTGGCATATATGGGCAGTCTATTCCAGAGTCTGGGAAGTCTCTGGGTCAGGAACCTATCCCTCCAGAATGTTTTGTTCATTGTGATGATAAGGTTTAGCTCCCTGGAGCATGTGTCTCTGAGGGATTGGGATTTCTTTAAGTCAAGCATGTCCAACAGCTCTGGGTTTGACATGGCATTGTATGTTAAGCAGAGATCACCTCTAAGTAGACTATATGCGACAGAGTATAGATGGAGTTTTTTTTAGATGGTCAGCATAGGGCATCTGCTTTAGGCCTGTGATTCTTTTAGTGAGGTATTTCTGCGGCCTTTCCAGTTGTTGCAGATGTCTTGAGAGGTACATACCAAACGGGGCATTGTATTCTATAATGGGTTTAATGAGGGATGAGTACAGTAGGACAATGACCTCCTTTTTTCTGGATGAAAAGCCCTTAGCGATGAGGTGTGCCACATCGAAGGATTTCTTGACTGTTGTGGCAATGTGGTTATCGAAGGTGAGACCACTGTCCACCTGTGTCCCTAAGTCTCTTATCACACTTTCAGTGTTTAGTGTACTGCCATCTATGTGGTAATTCATGAGTACATGTTTTTTTCCCAAAGGGGATAACTATACATTTCTTGGCAATGAGCTTGAGCCCATGGCTCTGGCACCAAGCATCTGTTTCATCCCATGCCTTTGCTGTGCTTTGTTTTCCCTGATTGGTCACTTTGAAAGTATATATATTAAGGAAGGCATGGGATGTTTTATTAAGTCTGATGAAGCGACCTGGAAGGTCGTGAAAGCTCTCACTTTGTCCTTGCAATAAAGAATTTTCCTTCTACTGTGGCAGTTCGACTTTTTATACATACTATTGGCTCGGAGGTGAAGACCGAGCTGTTCATCTGGTACCTGTGTTTTTGTCTTTCTCTTTGTAAAGAAATTTTCTAACAGGTCATTGCAAGATAGCTTGAGGCAATTCCTCAGATAAAAACTTGACAAGCAGCAAAAGTAATCAGGCGAATTACCCAGGACCATGGAACACTGTGGGCAAAGGAGAGGAGTTACAGCCTGAAAAAACTTCACATGCCAAGCCATCTAAGCCCTGTAGTCTTACTACTACCAGCTTTGAAGAAGATAGATCTGATCATGTCAGATTGCAGGATCTTTACAAATAAACTATACCAAGCTGCAAAGGATTTTTGATGAAAAAAAACATACAGCAAAAGAAATCAAGGGAATATGTGCAATCAACTCTTGTTGTCCCTATTTCTTCAGACAATACAGGCTTGGTCCATTCAAAATGGTCAGATATTACCTGCAAAACCACTCGAACATGAATGTTGCTAAGGGTACCTTTCCTCATACTAATTTATATTACTGTCATCTTGAATGACTTCATCATCATTATCAAGTTCATTCTTGCATTTAACAGAGACAAAAAGTAAGGGAACAGGAAGAAATACAATTAATTTCCTTGGTCAGATCTCTAGAAGACAGAGTGAAAAATTCAGCATTTTTCTAAAAGAAAAAAGTCAGCAAACTTACTGTAATCAAATTCAAAACTAGACAGAGTCAAAGAATTTAGGAATGCTCACAAAATTCTATGCCTCAATAAGTTTTAGATTTAAAAATATGTTTTTTTAACTTTCATTTACTTCCACTATTTATCAGAAAAGACTAAGATTTTCTAACTAACCCAGCCAGCATAGAATAGTAAAAACAACCCACATAATTTTATCAACATCATTAGAATTTTATTTCTCAGATTTTTTAAAAAACTAAGTTATATCATACCATAACGTTACATCTGTGTTGTCGATCTTGACTTATCCTTGACTGTGGGTTCAGTTCCGAACCTCGGAAATGACTCGGACGTTTTCCAGCTCGCACCCTCCAAAAACTCCCAAGTTAAGCTCTATCCATAATGCTCCTCACAAGAATATCTCAGCTCGAATTTGCATACAATGGTGACAGACATGAAATAGCAGGAGAGAGACCATATGTTCATAGGTTCATAGGTTCGTACTAGGCTATCTGCCCTAGGCCATTTATAAGCCTAGCCAGAGTGTGTGTGTGGCTTTCACCACCCCTTAGGATGAGAATACTATGCCCTTTTAGGGTTTAGTTTACTGTACCTCTGTCTAGTAGTGACACAGAGATGACCCCCGGGGTAAACCTACGATCTCCCATCCACTCGTCAAGATTTCTCTTGAATAGAGTCAGTGAGGGGCTCTGCCTAACATGGAATGGGATTCTGTTCCAGAGTGTAGGGAGCCTCTGGGTTATGAATCTGTCCCTCCAGCACGTCCTATTTATTTCTGTGTTGAGGTTTAAGTCTCTTGCTCTCGTGGCTCTGATGGATTTGGATTTTCTGAGGTGGAGCATGTCCATTAATTCCGGATTGGACATGGCCTTGTACGTCAGGCACAGATCACCTCTGAGTAGGCGGTATGCGACTGAATAGAGCTGGAGTTTTTTCAGTCGGACAGCATATGACATATGTTTAAGACCCTTTATCCTCTTGGTGAGGAACTTTTGGGGTCTTTCCAACTGCTGCAGGTGTCGGGTGAGATACATCCCAAATGGGGCATTGTACTCAATCATTGGCCTGATAAGAGAAGAGTACAGGGGCACAATGACCTCTCTTGATCTAGATGTGAAACGCTTCATGATAAGGTGGGCAATATAGAAGGTCTTCCTAACCACTTTGGCAATGTGAGTGTCAAATGAGAGGTTACTGTCAACCTGGGTCCCTAGGTCCCTGATTACCTCTTCCAGATTAATTGATTACCACCTATGTGGTAATTTGTGGGTACCTTGTTTTTCCCAAAGGGTATGACTATACATTTTTTGGCGTTCAGCTTAAGGCCATGGCTCTGGCACCAATTATCCGTTTCTATGAGGCCTCTCTGAAGAATGTCTGTGTCTACTGGAGTATCAATTATGGCGCCCAGTTTGCAGTCATCTGCGAACTTTGTCAGCCACAATCCTCCTATGTTTGCCTGTACCTCGGAAAAATAAATGCCGAATAAGAGGGGTCCCAGGACTGAGCCCTGTGGGACACCGCTTGTGACTGGCTTAGAGTCTGACATAGCTCCAGCAACTCTGACCCTGTGGGTTCTGTCCTTGAGCCAGTTTGCAACCCATCTTGTGACATATGGGTTTACATTTAAGCTGGTGAGTTTGTCTATGATGCCCGAGTGGGGTATTGTGTCAAAGGCTTTGCAAGGTCAAGGTAGGCTGTGTGAACTGCCTTACCCTCATCAATGGCCTTAGTGACTGTTTCAAAAAGTCGACTAAGTTCAAAAGGCAGGATCTGCCCTTGACAAAGCCAAATTGGGTAGGATCCAATGTCTGTAGGTCCCCAATGTCTTTGTTTATGAGTTCCATAATGATCCTCTCCATAGCTTTGCAGACCAGGCTCGCAAGCTTATGGGGCGGTAATTTCCAGGGTCCGTAGAAGCATCGCCTTTGTGAAGTGGGACCACTGTTGCCGTATGCCACTCTTTGGGTACGTATCCTGTAGTAAGGCTAAGATTAAACAGCAGCCTTATGTGTGGGTTTAGTTCCTCTTGGAGTTCATGAAGCACACAGCCCGGGACACCGTCTGGTCCCATTGATGCTGTGTTTTTAGCTTTAGAGAGGGCAGCTCTCACCTGGGCATCTGAGATGTTAGGGAGGCTACACTCTGCTGGGATAGTTATTTCTCCTTTTGGGGGAGGAGAAATTTGCACTGAACCTGTCTGCCAGAATGTTGGCAATGTCAGTGGGTTCAGTGTATTTTGTGTCATTTTGGACTAACTCTGTGCATATCTGGGAGTTTCCACCCAGGTTTCTAACATAGCTAAAGAAGGCCTTGTGATCGTCTTTTGTGTCTTTTGCGATTTTTCTCTCAAAGTTGGCCTTGGATGATTTTATGAGTGATCGTAGTTTTTTGCTAGTACCGATCAGAGATGCCTTCCCTTTTAGGGATTTTGCTCTGTCATGTAGTAGCTTCCTCCTCCTGTTGTAAAGTTTGTTTATGGCTGGGGTCCACCAGACCGGGCGCCTGCCTTTGGGGGAATGGGTCTTGGTTTTATTTGGGATTGCATGATCCATGCATTCTTGAAGGTGCCCATAAAAGGCATTTGCAAAGGATTCAGCAGTGTGGGTTGTGGTTTCCACTGGCCCAGGGCCCTTGAAGGATACCACTTCAGTCTTAAGAAGTGTGAAGTTGGCTTTTGAGAAGTTCTTCACTGTGGTCTTTTGTGCAAGGGGTGGGGGCCGGATATGGATTTCCAGTGAGATTAATTTATGGTCTGATCTTACCAAAGAGGGATATACTTCCGGTGTGGAGCATTTTGTCCCCATGTTTGTGATGATCAGGTCTTTTATATCGTCTCCTCTTGTGGGAATGGTGACTAGTTGTTCCATTGCATTTGAGTTTATGAATTCTAGGAACCTTTGGGCTAGGGTGTTGGGGCTTGAGTAATGTTCCCAGTCTATGTTTGGGTAGTTGAAGTCTCCCAAAATGATGGTATTTGGAGAGACATTCATACTCTCCAGTGTCTTCAGGAAGGCTGTGTGGGGTTCCTGAGTTTGAGAGGGTGGTCTGTAGCATGCTACAAACTGTAAGGCAGTTTTGCCTATGGTTAGTTGCACCTGGATGGTCTCCGATGCTTCGTGCGTTGCCACTAACCTGGAGGTGTGGGTGTCTTTGATGAATATGGATACTCCCCCTCCTTTTGTGGTTCGGTCCAAGTTTTGGGGCCGGAAAGCATGATATGAGGTAAAACCTGATAGTGCTGGGGTGCTCTCAGGAGCCTTGAACCAGGTTTCAGTCACTGCACAGACATCGATGTTCTCCATACTGAGGAGGGCTTCGAGGGTGTGCATCTTGAGGTTTAGACTTCTGGCATTGAGCAGCATTACCCTTAGTTTTTTTTCCACTTGTGTTTTCTAGGGAGGTAGGTTTGTCATTTGAGCCTTGCCTAAAAAAGGCACTATGGGGTGGCAAGAGCCTTGGCCAATATCTGGAAGCCCAGGGTGACAGGTGCAAGCCATCCCTTGAAGCAGTGTGGCTTGTCAAGCATGTCATCCCAAGCAGACAGACACTGGATCCCCTTAGAATGACACCAGTAATTAAGCCAATTGTTAAAACTGATCATTTTGTCTTTGTACTGTGGCATCATTCTTGGTGAGGGTAAGATGCTGCTCAGGCTCAGGGTCATACCGGCCTGGGCTACATAATCAGAGAGCTCCTCTATGTCTCTTTTCATGTAGTCCAGGGAGGTACGTCTCAGGTCGTTCACACCGGCATGTACAATGACTGAGTCATACTTGTACTTGCTGTGGAGTGACCTGAGTGCTTGTGTTATGTGGCGGATTCTAGCTCCCGACAGGCAGCTTACTGCAACCTTTTCCTTGTTCAGTCTGGTGAGCGGGACGTCAGTGTGTCTGACTATGGAGTCACCTATTACAAGTGTGTCTGGCATGTTGTTTGGCCTTAAGGGCTGTGACTGTTTAGCACACTGACTTTGTGAACTATGTGTTGCATGTGCTATTGCTTGAGGTGGTGGTTGCTTGGGTGTCTGCTGTGGAGGCCTCTGTTGTTTTGGTAGATTTTTAATCAGTGCCTCCGAGTATGTTTTTGTGCGTTTATGTGTTTGGTTTGCAGTTGTGATAGTTCTATGTGAGACTGGGTTTGTGGTATGCGTGGTTACCTTCTCCTCCTGACTGGTCTTGCCAGTACTGAATTGAGAGAGCTCAGCCTCCAGTTTGGCTATATAGTTGCATCTCTCGCATATATTTGTATTTGTTGAGAGGAGGAGAGGGTTGTCTGTGTACATGAGGCAATTGTAACATTGCCTCAAGATTCCCAGATTCACCAGCTGAACAGGAGAGGACGCCAGCAACTGACCCTTCGACATGCTAGAAATAGTGAAAAAGATTGCTGTGTAACTGAGTCAGAAAGGACCTATAGGGAAATGGGTACTCAAGGGAATTTAGGTGAATGAAGTACTTTCTTTTGTTTAAGAGTGCTTTACCTGCATAAAAAATGCTTTAGGAGCAAGTGCTGAGCTTTTCAGATAGAGTACAGGCTGTTTAGATTGCAGATAGAACAGTTCTAAGGGAAAAATTGAGGAGCACACTTAACGGAGCCAGACATAGTTTAAACTTGATTAACTGGCGCTGCTCTATGAGCAACTTCGAGCTAAAGCGCGCAAAAGTGGGCTTTATAGCAGGGGGTTGAAAAGAGCCAGGAATTGACCCAAAATGGCCAATAAACTACAAGTTGCTGGGCTGGAACCAATCCTCTAGGGACAAATAGGTTGCTCAGTGCTCCCCACTCCCACTGGTGAACAAAGAAGCTTCCTCTTATCCAAATAAGGATATGGATAGCACAAGAACTAAGACAAAGCCCAGAGATCAGCATCAGCCCAGAGATGTGCAACTCTAAATGAAATCCAATCTCAGGAAAGGATCCGATCCACCAAGAAGCCAAAAGGCAGGGGGATGGAGGGTGGGTATGTCAAGGTTAAGTGAAGATCGACAACACCGATGGAACGTTGTGGCAAGACATAAATTTTTTATCTGATATTGTCAATCTTCACTTAATTCTTGACTGTGTCCCCAGCTACCTAAATATTGGGAGGTCTCACGGAAGAATATTCCTGAGGACCACCGAGTCAAAGGATGCTCATCCCCTACACACCAGATCTAGTTTGTAATGAGTAATAAACTTATCTGAAGATGCCCATGTAGCCACTGCACAAGTATCATCTATAGAAGCTCTAGAATGGAAAACTGCAGACGAGCTTACCGCTCTAGCAAAATGTGCTTCAACAGGCCTTTTCCAGCCCAGATTCTTTTTGTCATACACAAAGGTAATATAGTCCCTTAGCCATTTAGCCAAAGTTACTTTAGAAACTGTTTTCCCCAAAGCAAATGAAGAAAAGGAGACAACTGATCTGATTTTCTGAATTCTTTTGTCCTGTGAAGGTAAAAAGTTTGTCTATGCACATCTAGTAAATGTAGACAATATTCAGCTTTATTTGAAAAATTGAGAAAGAAAACTGGGAGTTGTATAGTTAAGGTTGGTTTCAGATACTCGTTGGTAAAAAGGAAGGATTTGTACACAAGGAGACCTTGTCTTTATGAAAAATTAGATACGGAGGTTTGCAGGATAAGGCTTGTAATCTTAGATATCCTCCTTACAGAAGTAACAGTAACCAGGAATAAAGTTTTCCAGGACAAGAACTTTAGATCGTAATTTGTAGAAAGTTCAAAAAGGGGATAAATTAGAGACTGCAGTACCAGATTCAAGTCCCAAAGCACAGAGGGTTCTTTATATGGAGGTCTGAGCATTAGGGATCCTTTCAGAAAGGTGTTGCAAAGCTTGTGGGACATTAGGGATGTGCCATTCAAACCAGAATGAAAATTTGAGATGGCAGCTAGATGCACTTGAATCGTCGAGGCTGAGGCTCCTGCTTCAAAAAGCAATAACAAGAACTCCAGGACTTTACTGAGTGGAGCCAAATATGGGTCAAAGTTAGTCTCTGATACTCATTTAGAAAATGTTTTGCCATTTGTTGAAGTACAGTTTCCTAGTTGAAGGTTTGTGGCAGGCCAGAATGAATCATTGAACTGGGGAAGTGAGGAAAAGAATGCCTGTCAATCATGGGAACTGGAGAAGCTACGCAGTGAGCTTGAGGTTCTGAAGATTCAGATGAACCAATCCATCTGGATGACACAATAGGTCTGGAGCTGGGTCCAGAGTCCAAGGTTTCTGAATTAGATGGGGCCAAAGAAAGGGAAACCATATCTGTCGAGACCAGAATGGGGCAGTGAAAATTATTCTGTTCTTCGACCTGTTGGCTTTCCTCAAAAACTGGGATACTAGGGGAGTTGGAGGAAATTCACAGAGCAAACTGGAGGGCCAGTCATGTAGGAGGGCATCTCTTGGTGATTCCCTGGACAGTCAGGGAGAAGTAGCTGCTGCACTTGTTGTTCCAGGGTGATACAAACAGGTCGTAGCAAGGCTGGCCCCAGTGGTGGAATATCTTTTCCTCTACCAACGGGTTGAGAGACCACTCATGAGACATTAGAATACATCTGCTCAGTTTGTCCGCAATCACGTTGGGGCTCCCCCAGAATATGCCTCGCTATTAGAATCACCCATTGCCAAACTCAACTCAACAGAGAGGATAGGATATGGTTCTCCCCTGCTTGTTGATGTGCCAGACTACTGACATGTTGGCTGTTTGAACTGCAATTGTTTCCAAGGGGAAATGCCTGCAACGCTAAGAGCACCACCCTCATCTCTAGGACATTGATATGCAAATTGACCTCTAAGTGGGACTAAGTGCCTTGGACTGTCTTTCCCAGATAATGCCCCCCCCACCACCCTATCTGGGATGCATCTGTGATCACTATACCATGGGGTTGAGTGGGGAGAAAAAGTCTGCCTGCCAAAATCTTGTCAGAATGAAGCCACCAACTCAGATCACTCTTGCATAAATTGGTGATTATTCATAGGTAGGACATTGGTTGATTTAGTAAGGACCATTGTGACGCCAGAAGCCATTGAAGTATCCTCATGGCTAAATCCTGAGTCTTCTGTGCCTGCTGTCCCAGGGTAGAGACTGAAGGAAGCTCTGATCTAGGGGAAGGGCAAAATGTCTGGTCTGACAAGGAAGGCATAGAATGTTTGCCCACAATAGACAAGGCCCTCTCCTGGTCCAACAGTCTCATGACATTAGATTCTGTTAAGCTCTTGGTGGATCAGACCGAGGAAACTGAAGGAGACCTGGGGGAAGGTCTATTCAGAAAGGGACTTGGAGGATGGTCAAAAAAGAGCTCTATGGATGGTGAATACCTCATTTAGGGTCTGTCCTTGAAGAAAACCTCCTTTGGTTCCAAGGCAGAGGGAACCAAGGGCTTAGAAGGCACCGAAGTGTGGGAGTCCAAAACAGTAATCGGTGCCAATGTAGTCTGTGCAAAGACCGGCACCAATGGCACAAAAAAATTAAATTTGTTTTCCCACTGGGTCCGAGGAAGCTACTGGAACCATGGAAATTTTTGACATTTTAGCAGGCGGTTCTGACAAAACTGATGGAACCAAACAGCTCCTCTTCTTAGATTTCTCAAGTATACCGAAAGAGGAAGAGGAGGAAGGAGAACTGACATCTGTCTTCAATTTTGATGCAGATAAGCCCTTGTCAAGGTCAGATTTTAGTAGTCTATTCAAAATAAGCTTATTTTTATGGTCTACTAGAGCCCTATGACTAAAACTGTAGCAAATCACCC